>NC_056734.1:505712028-505907028 GCF_019279795.1 Protopterus annectens | reverse complement strand
GGCAACACTCAGATCTGCTCTGAGTTACAGCACAATAGCACTAAATATACAGAACCAACTGATATTGCCAACATCCTGGCAGATAGGTTCAGTGCTAACTTTACCCCTCTCTCATCCCCTAAAGGGCCCATCTCTATACTGGAAGAATGCAAAGTACCTGCAATCATGGCTGCACAGGTAAAAAACACACTCTCCAAAGCCAAGAACACAGCATCCATGGGACCTGACAACATCCCAGGCTGCATTCTACATGAACTACAGAACAAACTGGCACCCCACCTAAGTACCATATTCAATCATAGCCTCACATCAGGCTTTGTGCCCACTGAATGGCACACAGCAATTGTTATCCCACTCCACAAAGGGGGAGACACCACGGACCCCAGGAACTACCACCCCATTAGCCTGACGAGCCTGGTCTGCAATGCTATGGAGTGTATCATCATGGAACTTATAAACAATGACATTGGTAATCTCCAAACTCTGGACCCTACCCAGTTTGGGTTTGTAAAAGGCAGATCATGTCTCCTAAACCTGATAGACTTCTTTTAAGCTGTCACCAAAGCCGTAGATGTAGATCTCGCCAAGACTTTCAACACCATCCCCCACTCTGGAATTATAGACAAACTCACTAAACTAGGTATAAATCCCTATGTCACAAGATGGGTTGCCAATTGACTCACTGACAGAATCCACACTGTGAAAGTAGCAGACTCTAAATCCATCTTCAGACCAGTGACAAGTGGAGTACCACAGGGTTCAGCCCTAGGTCCTCTCCTGTTTGGTATCTACTTCTCTGAAGTACAGGCTAACACAGAAGGTCTTTGACTAACAAAGTTCGCAGATGACTGCAAACTAGGAGCCATAATCAAAACTCCTAACAATGTGGACATCCTACAAAAGGGCCTCACTGAGACAGATACCTGGTGCCAAAGCCATGGCCTCAAGCTCAATGCCAAAAAGTGCATTGCCATCCCTTTTGGTAAAAACTCTGTACCCATGAACTAACACATAGGCGGTAGTCTACTTAACACTGAAAGTGTGATAAGAGACCTTGGAACCCAGGTGGAGAGTAGTCTCTCCTTTGATAATCACATCACCACAGTAGTCAGAAAATCCTTCTATGTGGCACACCTCATCACAAAAGGTTTCTCATCCAGGAAAAAAGAGGTCATTGTTCCCCACTACTCATCACTCATTAGACCCATTGTAGAGTACAACGCCCCTTTTGGTATGTACCTCACAAGACATCTACAACAACTGGAAAAGCCACAGAAATACCTCATAAAGAGGATTACTGGCCTCAAACAGATGCCCTATGCAGACCGTCTCAAAAAACTCCAGCTTTACTCTATAGCATATCGCCTACTCAGAGGTGATCTCTGCCTAACATACAAAGCTATGTCAAACCCAGAGCTGATGGACATGCTCCACATAAAGAAATCCCAATCCCTCCAAGCTACATGCTCTAGGGACCTAAACCTTGTCACCACAATGAACAGAACATGCTGGAGGGATAGATTCCTGGCACAGAGACTTCCCATACTCTGGAACAAACTATGTATCTATATCAAACAAAGCTCCTCATTAGCACTCTTCAAGAAAAATCTTGATGACTGGATGGGAGATAGGAAATTCACCCTGGGGATCACTTCTGTGGCTCTGCTTGACAGGAGCACAGGAAAATAATTTTCTTGGGTGGCAAAAGCCAGGGTACCATTTGGCTAGGCTTATATAGGCTCTAGGGTCAATAGCCTAGTACCTACCTATGAACCTGTGAACCTATGTACTGCATCTGTTATTGTGACATTAGAAACACATTAGCAAAGAATGTATTGGAGAGTAACGACTTTCATATATTTAGGTTATATGGTTAGAGTCTATGTTCAGATGAATTATGTTATGAAATGGAAAGAGTGGAATTATGATGGATAGTAAATTTCCAGATAGGTAAAGGCCCTGGATTGAATGGGAAGGTTCCATTGAAACCTTTTTTTTAAATACTAAAGCCTTTTTAAATGATTTTGATTGGAGAATGTTGGCTAACTAGTAAAATTATTCTTATTTGGTGATGGTAGTTTTTGATTGTTCTGATTGGAAAGTTGTAAATTAATGATTTTTATTTATGTCTAGTGTTTGAATTTGTTCTTAGTGGTCTAATGAATTGCTGTTACATGGTGTGAAAGCACTTACCTGTATTTTTTTTATTAAATATTAAAGCTTTTATCATTTTATATCCAGCCGTGTTTGGTGATTCCGCTAAGTATATTTCATAAATATTATTTCAGATTTGTGTGGATTACCATTTATCCTGTGTAGGGACTTATCTGTGCTGTTTAAAAAAATATATATTCAAATTAGATAATCTGTCATCAACTTTGGTCTTATACTAACCACTCCTGAGACTGCAGAAATAATAATATTTAGATAAAAGATTAGATTTTAAAGCCTCCACCATAATCTCATTGTAATAAATAGTACTGGTATCCGTTTAAAATATATATTTCCCAACAGAAGTTCATAAGTTAACTGTACTAGTGCAAAGGCCAACTAGTTGTGTAAGAACACTGAGTCCCTTAAGTTGACAGAAAAGATCTCTTTTCCAACCCATTCATTTAATTTCTTTCCTAAATTGATTGGTGTTCTCCGATATTTTTATATAGTATGGTAACGTATTCAACTAATGTGTCACAATTTGAGAAATATACAAGCCCCTCTTACCATAAATTATTTAGTTTGATGACAAAATTATCATCATTTTGACTGAATGTTTTGGTACTAGTACAAGACTTGTTGATAAAATTTCATCATTGTATACTCTATAAGCCACTGAAAATTTAACTCAAAAGTTTGTATACTGTAGAGGAACAGATTCATGATTTTAGATCTATCATAATATTTCCTTGCTTTGAGATAGGAGATGTATTTTTGAATGTTCACTGGACCATTTCCATCTCTTTTGCTATCCTTGGGTATTACAGAAAGCAATTACATTTCAGTATAAGTCTAACAAAGATCTTATGCAATTCAACAAATTTATGTCGGTCACATATAGTGATTCACTTAAATAGTATGCCAGTTTGTCCCATGGCCTTAATATTTAATCCAATGACATACTTATGGTTACAGAAAAATACTTTATATAGTACAACCTCTTCTAAAACTTGATTTTGCAATGTTAATTGTTTGAGAGCATTTGCTTACCAAAAGTCTAAATAATCCTTCTACGTGGCACACCTCATCACAAAGGGGTTCACCTCCAGAAAAAAAGTGGTCATTGTTCCTCTCTACTCATCCCTCATCAGACCCATTATAGAGTACAACAACCCATTTGGCATGTACTTCACAAGATAGCTACAGCAACTAGAAAGGCCACAGAAATACCTCACTAAGAGGATTACCAGCCTCAAACAGATGCCATGCACAGACCGTCTCAAAAATATCCAGCTCTACTCTGTTGCTTATTGCTTACTCAGAGGCGACTTCTGCCTAACATCTAAAGCCATGTCAAACCCAGATCTGTTGGACATGCTACATTTAAAGCAACCCCAATCTCTCTGAGCCACATGCTCCAGGGACCTAAACCTTGCCACCACAATAAACAAAACATGCTGGAGGGATAGGTTCCTGTCCCAGAGACTTCCCATCCTCTGGAATAGACTACCTATTCATGTCAAGCAAAGTTCCTCATTATCCCTCTTTAAGAAAAATCTCGACAATTGGATGGGAAATAGGAAATTCACCCTGGGGATCACTTCTATTGCTCTGCTAGACGGAGTAGCAGGAAAATAACTTTCTTGGGTGGCGAAGGCCAGGGAACTTTTTTGACTAAGCTTATATGGGCGCCAGGGCTGATAGCTTAGTACCTACCTATGAATCTAAAAGTCATTAACTAATTATTAATTTGCACTTTTCAGCATTGAATTTTAAACCAGTACATGTTGCCCAGGTTATGACATCATATAAGGAGTTATTTAAATTGACTATATCTCCATCAGAACCAAGTTCAGTTCTGTATTTACAGTCATCGGCATAGTCATTGACCCAACACTTACAATCACTTGAAAATTGGGTGAATATCAAATGAAAGCATACAGGACCCAGAACAGAGCCCTGGAGAGCTGCTGTAGTAATAGTCAACCTAGTCAAATGTACTTCTTGGACTACCATACTTTGTATTCAATTGATTATCCAGTTGATAATCCAACAGATAATAGGATTAATCTCATGGCCAGGAAGGGCATTATAAATGGGTATGTAGAGAAGCTAAATTCATATACTCAGTTCCTATAGTTAACACTAAATCATTAGACAAAATCAGAGAACTTAACTAAATTATTGATAAATCCATGATAAATACCAGTGCAAAAGGTGTAGGTTCTGTATTCTGTCATTCAAAACTTATGCCTAACACAGATATGCAATGCTGCTACCTTCCTTAAATACTAGTGCTACATTCAATGTTTTCCTTTCAGTAGGAGCAAATTCAGACTTCAGTAACTTGTTAAATATATGAGACTGTATAGGCAGTGAATCTTTCTTCAGCTTTTCCAGCACAACTGCATGGGCTCCATCTGGTCATATTGAATGGGCCTATGTTCAGATATTGAATGGAACTTCCATCAAACAGCTGACCATCAAACCCTATCCATCAAACATTCCTTCAGTGAATGTTCATTTCATCAATGGGGAATGTAGTTGACCACCACTTACCTGTGTGCCCCACTGCAGTATTCCAAACCCACCCAGGTAGGAGGCTTTGCTCCCTACACCCACCAACATAGCAGGGTTTGCCCCCCCCAACCCCTCTAACTATATATACCAACTTCAGAACAGCACTACAGTGGAGAAAAGGGACGATGGAGAAGTGGTGGCCAAATAGTTACTTTCCCCATCAATGGAATGAATGTTTGATGGATAGGGTTTGATGTTCAGCCATTCAATGAAAGTTCCATTAGATGGCTGAAGATAGACCTATATTGAACACTTTGATTTGACATTTGACAATGGTTTTCCTACTGAATCAAGTGTTCTATAGAGACAAGAGTTTTTTTTAAAGTCAATGTTACACTGTACCTTATGTACTTTTTCACCTGCTAACCCGCTAAATGCATATTTAAAGCTTGTGCAGTTTTGTTCTGTTTATTTTTTAAGGTGTTTTCCCCATTAGTAGTCCTACTGTATTATTACCCAATGACTGGCAAATTATATATTTGTAATACTTCTTTTTATTGTTAGCATTACAGTCAAATCCTCTCTCATATTTTGCCTTCTCTTGTTTCAGTTGGATCTCTAAATACTTTGCTGTCCTGTTTAACTTTGGCTTATTTCTTCTGGTAGCAAATTCCTTATATATTTGCAAGACCCACTTTTTCTTCATATGCAGTGATTTTACTTTGTGACTCTATCAATGTGGTAGTTTGGATACTTTTTACTTGTTGCTTAAAGGTCACTGTAGACTGTATTGACTCAAACAGTATATCTTCTATTATTTGATAACCATAAACATTATATTGTAAAATATATATATTTTCACATTTTAACTTATCAAAATGCTGTCTAATCCAGGAATAATCTGCTTTACCGCAGTTCTACCTTTTGATTGTAGTCTGCCGTTTTGATACACGATTAATTGAGAAGGTAAATGCAATATTGTTTGAGGCTTCCAGTAGCATCACAAGACACCTGAAATTCTAATGTATGGACATTAACTGCAATCAAGTCCAGGATATTATTAATATGGGTTGGTTCATTTCCAACTGTTATAGCCCATTTATATATATCTCAAAACTCTAACTCATACTATGTTTAGGCAGAACAATTCATGCACTCATTTTTGGGGTACTGAAGTCCTAATATTATGATGATGCCACCCTTTTATTCAGGGCTCAGACAATCAAAATTTAGCCTTCAGTTCATTAGTATCCCAGACCTCTAAAACTACAACCATTATATAGTTAATGAGTTCCATTAATACTTTTAACTCCTGCAATTTATTTCCTACATTTCTAGTACTATAAAATTAAAATGTTATGGTAGGACAAGCCTTATGCTTCTAGATTCTGATGTGCAGGTTCTGTTGACTACCCACAAAGTGCACACTACTACTTTTAGTTTGAGACCAACAAAACCTGTTCCCTAATAGCTCAGCGGCAAATCAGCCTGCAGTAAAAGCATTGCTCATAAATACTTTCCTCCCAATATGTTGCACATTTGACAGAGTAAACTGCACATTGTCGCTTCAGTCATTTATTAAGCATTGAAGCCTGAGTGTACTTGTAAGCATTGCATGCTAAATTATTTACTTATTGACATTTGTTAACCCGGTTTGTCCAACTGGGCTTGTGGCCCATTTTCCTTCTGTCCATCTCTATCTTCCCAAGGAGAAAAGCTCCAGTAGTACACTTTTAAACAATATTGATATAATAGCAGTTATAGCAAAAAGATTCACATATGTTGGGTTACATGCATAAAGTTAAAGTTGCATTAAAAAGAAGCTTAGTAACATAATTTTACTTTGATATAGTTCAATAGGTCAACAATCAAATTGTTTGTATAAAATTATGAAAATGCATAGTAGACACATTGGAGAGAGGTGTAATGAGCTACTAAGGAAGGAAGACTAGGTGGGGTCATGGCAAGGGCAGGTCCTGGAATTGAGAAAGTAAGCTTTTAGTTCATTTTTAAAGTGTGAGGTGTAGGAGATTGAACGTAAGACAAGGGGAAGTTTGTTCCAAGCATGGGCAAGGGAGTGTTTGTAGACTAGTTTGCCTACTGACCTTTGTGGGTGGTAGATATGAAGTAATTGTTGGTTAGAAGTACAGAGGGTCTGGGATGGGATGTAGATGGAGACTAAAGAAGATAGAGATGGACAGTAGGAGGTTTTATAAAGAATAGAGTGTAGCATATGAAATTGATAAGATAGCAGAAATTGGGGAAGTTCAAGCCATTGAAGAGAGTTTAAAGAAATGCAGTGGTGTGAGTTCATAGGTTCATAGGTTCACAGGTTCATACTAGGCTATCTGCCTGAGGCAATTATAAGCCTAGCCTGATTCTGTATGGCTTACACCACACCTTGATTTGAGTATACTGTGCCCTTTTTAAGGTTTAGTTTACTGTGCCTCTGTCTAATAATGACACGGGAGTAATTCCTGGGACAAACCTACGATCCCCCATCCACCTATCAAGATTCTTCTTGAAGAGATTCAGTGAGGTGCTCTGCCTCACATGAACTGGAATTCTATTCCACAGCGAAGGGAGCCTCTGGGTTATGAACCTGTCCCTCCAGCAAGTTCTATTTATTTCTGTGCTGAGGTTCAAGTCCCTCGAGCGTGTGGCTCTAAGGGATTTAGATTTACTGAGGTGGAGCATGTCCATTAATTCTGGATTTGACACAGCTTTGTATGTCATGCATAGATCACCTCGAAGTAGGCAGTATGCAACTGAGTAGAGCTGGAGTTTTTTTAACCGAGCAGCATATGGCATCTGTTTGAGACCCTTGATCCTCTTGGTGAGATACTTTTGGGGTCTTTCTAATTGCTGCAGGTGTCGGGTAAGGTACATCCCAAAAAGGGCATTGTATTCTATGATGGGCCTGATGAGGGATGAATAAAGGGGCACGATTGCCTCTCTTGATCTAGATGTGAAACCCTTCGTGATGAGGTGGGCTATGTAGAAGGTCTTTCTAACCACTTTGGCAATGTGGTTTTCAAAGGAGAGATTGCTATCAACTTGGGTCCCCAGGTCCCTAATAACTTTCTCTGTACTTAATGGGTTTCTGCCTATGTGGTAATTTGTGGGCACATTGTTTTTGCCAAAGGGTATGACTATACATTTTTTGGCATTTAGCTTTAAACCATGGCGCTGGCACCAGTTATCTGTCTCTGTGAGACCTTTTTGAAGGATGTTTGTGTCAGCTGGAGAGTTGATTATGGCACCCAGTTTGCAGTCATCTGCGAACTTGGTGAGCCATAGTCCTCCCACATTTGCCTGTACCTCGGAAAAGTATATACCGAACAAGAGTGGTCCCAGGACAGAACCCTGTGGGACGCCACTTGTGACTGGTTTCGAGTCTGACATGGCTCCAGCAACTCTCACTCTGTGGGTTCTGTCTTTGAGTGAGTTTGTGACCAATCTTGTGACATAGGGGTTTATATTTAAGCTGGATAGCTTATCTATGATGCCCGAGTGGGGTATTGTGTCAAATGCCTTTGCAAGGTCCAGATAGGCTGTTTGGGCTACCTTCCCTTCATCTATGGCTTTGGTGACTGTTTCGAAGAAGTCAACCAGGTTCAAAAGGCAGGATCTGCCCTTGACAAAGCCGAACTGGGTAGGATCTAGTGTCTGTAGGTCCCCAATGTCTTTGTTTATGAGCTCCATGATGATCCTCTCCATAGCCTTGCAGACTAAGCTAGTCAGGCTTATGGAGCGATAGTTTCCAGGGTCCGTAGAGGCTCCACCTTTGTGGGTAGTTGTATGGGGAGTTAGTAATGAATCTGGCTATTTTAGGGTAAGTCTGTTGGAGTTTGTTTAGAGTGGAGGCCTGGATACTGGTAAGAACTGGAGCGGCATATAAGAGGGAGGGGAGGAGGAATGCCTGGCCCAGCATAAGTCTAGATTTAGAGGTTAGGAATACAAAATAATTTCACTCATGACAACCTCATTTTTCTTTGTTTCTAAATGTTCCAAGGTTGACGACATCATGTTTTTCATGTGGTTCGGTGAAATGTCTCTTAAATCATTTGTGTCTGTATGTATTATCAAGCATTTATGTTTTGTGTTTCAACTAAATAAATGACATAACAAGCTAGAGAAGAAGATCAAAGAAGACAAAGCATACCTATTGCTATCTACATCTTTTCAGCTTTTGTTATTTTGGCCTCTTAACAGAACCTAATGCAAGTATTTCTTCAGACTGAGTATGATTTTCTAGAGTCTATTTTTTGACTAGATTCCACTTCCTTAATATTTTTTTGCCAATATTGGAGTGTCATCCTCTGTTAACACTGGTAGAGTATGTAAACTACTTAATGCCTGACATTTGTTTACCCAAAAAGTTTGATTGGGTACAGTAAAGTGCTCCTTTTCAGCGGTGACATGTGGAGGCAAATTGCAAACTCAGAGACATTACAAGGAGAACATTTTCACAGCTACAAGTAAATACGTAGTTTCAAACTTTATAGTCAGAGTACTTAGCACAAGTGGTGCATGTATTCATTTGCCTTTGTGTTCTCAATACATTGTACAGGTTTAAAAAATGCATGTCAAAAGAACACATACAGCAGAGAAAAATAACTGTAGCACTAGACTATATGTATAGACAAATTTGAGCTGTATCACAGAGGATTATTGATATCTATCTGCTTTGTTGACACGTGCTTTATTGCTTACAGGTAGAGCTGATTGGTGTAATGGTTAAGGTGTTTACCTTACAGACAGAAGGTGCAGGGTTTGATTTTCACATTGGGTAATTAGCTAGGCTTAAAAATGTCCACAAGGGCAGTTAGCCTAGTACTAAGCTATAAACCTATGAAAAGCAGATTAGTAGGGAGTAGATGAATGACCAACAGAGTCGAAAGCAGCTAGTAAAGCTTGGGATGGTGCGAAGGAATGCTTGCTGGGTGTAAAGCAAGAGCAGAGGAAGGAGTCCTTGATGATGAAGTCCACGTTTGTTATTGGAGCTAGAATGAAACTGCTAAACATTGTTGTAGCATTAATATATAGTTTGCTTTCCAGATATTATGGCATGGTATTATTTTTGGATTTTCTCCTTTGGAAATAATGAACACAATGATGATTGGGATTTTAGTCCTTGAAATGTAGTTTAATTTGTGATTTGAAGAAATTAAGTTTATAAGTTTGTTTTGGGGGTAGAGATTTCCACACTTTATACATGTATGATGAGTAGAAGGAGTCTCCAGTGGAATTATATGATTTTGTTATTTGGAGGAGAGTTCGATTGGTGGAGCATGGTGTTGTATTTGGAGAGTAAAACTGTAGTATGTTCCTTAGTGCTGGACATTGATCAGGCCCTGTAGTGAATTCTGTGTGCAAACCTTAATTGTGGTACAAATAGGAGTGTGGAAGTTCTACACAAGAGAGTTTTTAAGGGCAAGGCATTAGTGGTATTAATTGTGTATATTAGATGCAAATTTAGCTAGTTTGTTATAGCATTGCTGTAAGAGAAGATATCGTGTAATATGTAGATTGGCCAGTACTGGAGAAGCATAGAGAAAAGTTGGAAGCAGGATGGTAGATGCTAAATGCTTTCTTGCTGCAAGAATCTGGAAAGGTTTGAAATTGGAAAATGTACCAAGGTTTCAATCATTTATTTATTTTGGAATCTGGTCTCAGGATTGCTATGTCCTTCTAACATGTTATCAGGAGCTCTTGATTACTTCAGAGATGTTCTTGCAACTCGTAACAACTCCTTGTTGTCGTTACTTCATAATGTAGTAATTTTAATATTGTACTGTCCTGTTCCTGGTTTTTAGGTCTAATCATACTTGATTTATTCTGAAAGGATCCAGCTGTGATTTGATGGCTTAAAGTGTTTTGCTAAGTATTACAATTATGCTTACTTGTGTAAGTTGTAGAACCGATAATTAAATTATTATGATGTATGAAACATTGCGGTGGTGGTGCTGCGGTAGCGTTGTCGCCTTATAGCAAGACGTCCCGTTCGATTCTCAGCTAGAGCGTCTTCTGTGTGGAGGCATACGTGAATGGGGCGTGCCTTCGTTGAAGGTTGTGCATCAGGGCTGGTAACCCGGTATGTAAAAATCCCCTAACTGGGAAAAGCCGAAAGACACAATGAAACATTGCTGAATAAAGGGTGATTCATATGGCTCAAAACTTGCATTCTCCCAAAACATAATTTATCCTGGTTCAAAGATCAGCCTTACTGTAAGTGTATCCTTTGACTAAATACAAAGGACTGCAATTTAGCTTTACCCAGCTTCACACCCCTTTCCTGTCACAAGTGTGCCTTTTCTCTATCTTTCTTTCTAGATGACAGTTAGTCTCCAAGCAATACTAGCCCATACTTGGCATTCACAAACATAATATCTTTTAAAACATGATGCCTCTTCTCAGGATACATTGGGGCATATAGATGAAGTATTTTCAAATTAATGGCCAGAGTCATAACATGTGTCAGAAAGGAACTCAAGTCATACACCTTTTAACAAAAACCTATCAACTTTAGCAGAAGTCTTACATTTTAATAATAACAAATTGTATAGTTTGTCATACTACTCTTTTCTGCGAGACTCACCAAACTCCAGTATAGAGCTATCAAACCAAATTAAGCAGGATCCTGAGACTGATGTGGTTTAATGTCCTGCTTCTTATGTTTAATCAGCACATATCCTATTTTATGTTGTTGTTGCACCTAATCAAAAATATCTTTCATGAAGAAACTTATTTCCAACTTCCATATCATGGGATAACTCAGGCACAGAAAATATGGGAAGAACCTTTTTGATCAGTTGTACCAACAGACACTTTAAGTCTCTTCTGAAGCTACAGAACATCTCCTCCTGCATTAACATGTTAATATTAAGCATGTCTGGACAATCATTCCAGTAACAGTAGCCTGGACTAATATATTTCTTGGAACTTAAATGTTAAATACTCCACATTTTCACAGACTTTGCAAGTTTTCATATTAAAACATCACTCAAGGTCCTACATACCTGATCATGTAGCAGGTTTTGGGATATCTGGTGTACTGAAAAATATCTACAAAAGCCAAAAGTCTAATTGTAAGGCAAATGACAAATATTGCCACCCTTTCATTTAAAGATACAACTATCTCTCAACCCTCTTTCCCTATCCAGAGTTTGCTATGCATTTTAAGAACTTGGCTCATCAGTATTCGTGTTCTGTCCTGAAACATTGTAATGTCTGTATTATCTACATCATCATCTTCTTTCGGCTGTTCCCGTTAAGGGTCGCCACAGCGGATCATCTGTTTCCATTTCTTCTTGTCCTCTGCATCGTGCTCTGTCACACCAACCACTTG
The DNA here is from genome assembly GCF_019279795.1 of Protopterus annectens. Classification (NCBI taxonomy): domain Eukaryota; kingdom Metazoa; phylum Chordata; order Ceratodontiformes; family Protopteridae; genus Protopterus; species Protopterus annectens. The sequence goes on along the minus strand of NC_056734.1, from coordinate 505,895,003 downwards.
CATGTCCTCTCTCACCACATCCATAAACTTAACTTAGGCCTTCCTATTTTCCTGTTACCTGGTAGCTTCATCCTTAGCATCTTTTTCCCAATGTACTCAGTATCCCTCCTCAGCACATGTCCAAGCCAACATAATCCCGCCTCTCTGGCTTTGTCTCCAAACCTTCCAACCTGGGCTGACCCTCTAATATACTTATTCCTAATGCTGTCTACCCTCATCACACCCACTGCAAATCTTAGCATCTTTAACTTTGCCACATCCAGCTCTAACGCCTGCCTTTTTGTCAATGCCACTGTCTCCAACCCATATAACATAGCTAGTCTCACTACCCTCTTGTAGACCTTCCCTTTCACTCTTACTGGTACTTGTCTGTCACAAATCACTCCTGACACTCTTCTCCACCCACTCCATCCTGCCTGTACTCTCTTCTTCACCTCTCCTCCACACTCACCATTACTCTGAACTATTGATCCCAAGTATTTAAACTTATCCACCTTTGCAACCTCTACTCCTTGCATCCTCACCATTCCTCTATCCTTCCTCTCATTCACACACATATATTCTGTCTTAGTCCTGCTGACCTTCATTCCACTTCTCTCTAGAGCATATCTCCAACTCTCCAGGGTCTCCTCCACCTGTTCCCTACTCTCACTACAGATCACAATGTCATCTGCAATCATCATAGTCCACGGGGACTCCTGCCTGATCTCGTTTGTCAACCTGTCCATCACCATTGCAAATAAGAAAGGGCTCAGAGCTGATCCTTGATGTAATCCCACCTCCATCTTAAACGCATCCGTCACTCCAACCACAGACCTCACCGCTGTCACACTACTCTTGTACATATCCTGTACCACTCTTACATACTTCTCTGACACTCCCAACTTCCTCATACAATACCACAATTCCTCTCTAGGCACCCTGTCATATGCTTTCTCTAAGTCTACAAAAACACAATGCAACTCCCTCTGACCTTCTCTGTACTTCTCCAACACTCTCAGAGCAAACATCACATCTGTAGTGCTTTTTCCCTGCATGAAACCATACTGCTGATCACTAATCATCACGTCCCTTCTTAACCTATCTTCCACTACTCTTTCCCATAACTTCATGCTGTGACTGATCAGTTTAATCCCTCTGTAGTTACTACAGCTCTACACATCACCCTTATTCTTAAAAATTGGTACCAAAACACTTTTTCTCCATTCCTCAGGCATCCTCTCACTTTCCAAAATTTCTTTAAACAGTCTGGTTAAAAACTCCACTGCCCTTTCACCTAAACACCTCCATGCTTCCACAGGTATGTCATCTGGACCAACAGCCTTTCTATTCTTCATCCTCTTCATAGCTATCCTTACATCCTCCTTGCTAATCCATTGCTCTTCATGATTCACTATCCCCACATCATCCAACCTTCTCTCCCTCTCATTCTCTTCATTCATCAACCCCTCACCTCTATAAAAATATATGTACTTGTCTTTTTTCCCTTTAATAAGAACTCAGAAAAACTAAGATCTGACAAGGCAGGGGACATTTTTTCACAAGGCACAACACATAGAAGGAAATGCCTTGTCTCTCAAAATTTCATCATAAACCTTCCAGAACCAAAATGAATTGAGGCTGCCATGTCGTGCAATGGTGCAAAACAGTAGCAACTAAATCTGTCAGAATTTATTGCACAATCAGGGGTCAGAACTGGTGACTCTATGTCCACATATCTCTCTTTGGACACATCCTCCAGGTAGAAAGTAAACATAGCATTTTCATTTAAGGAATAAGTTTTATTGGTATCATAGCTGAATGTCTCCCACTCTGTACAATCACCACCTCAGGTTCCCAAGAAAATAGTCTATAGTGCTTTTGAGACTGACCTGTTTAATAACAGTTCATGCGTTAGTCAATCAGTCACTTCTCTAGATATCTATGATTTCTCGCTTCAGATAGATTCTACATGACTGACTTGTTTATTTCATAAAATATTCTCCTTATTTCTGTTTGCATTGTTTTTGGCACCCTTCTGCGACCTGACCATCAGTTCTCCATGATGGAATGGACAATTCATTCCTAATAGGAACAGAGCTTTTCGCAGCCCATTTGCTCCCCATGAGGTGAACGTTGATCACATAGTGGTCATGCTGGCTGCCATTAGGACAGCATTTATATGCTATCTAACCCTTTTCCTTTGGGGTAATGTAGGCTCTTCAGTGTAGCAGAAGGACAGCCTATGCCCCTGATATAAAGGCATGCCTGTTCTCTGATGTATCTCTGTCTCACTACTTTGGAGGACCCACCCCTGTCCTCCCCCCAGGCCTGCTCTCAGGAGAGCAGCCAGCACCAGTCCTCTGCAGCATTAAATCACCATGGGGGGGGGGTGTAACCACCATTCTCCCTTTCATGCAAGCTATCAATGCAAGCTGAGTATCTCTCACCCACCCTTCCTCGGCTCTTAAAGCTGTTTGAGCAGTTAATAGATCTCTGGTCATTTGGTTCGCAGGCAAAGTTTTATCTCTCTGTGCCACAGAACTGGGCCCATAAATGTTTTACCTAATTTATAAATGTGGTATACATGTCATAATTTGACCTCTAAACATATTTCTCTTCATTGAACAAAAACTTAATTTACTCTAAAGCCTGCTTGTAAGTCATCAAATTTTTATTTATTTTATTTATTTTATTTTACATTTGTTGACCGGGATAGTCTAACTGGATATATGTCCATTTTCAGTAGAGGCCTAGGGAGATAAGCTCCGAGGAAACAAACAAAATCACATATGCAAAAGTTAATGTATACAATGAACATCGCAGGTGCAGTACAGAGAATAATCAGAGGTCATTCGTTCATAACATAGTGCAAAATATACAGATACAATTAGCACAATACAAAATGTAGTTGCAATACATCATAAAGAAAAAGATGGCAGCTGAATTATACAATATATTAGTATACAAGTAGTCATAAAGAAAACATAGGAGCTGAAATTATACACTATTAGTAAAAGTAGTCTCCTTAATGAGATTCTGAAGATGTAAGTAATAGTATAGAAGGGCAAGGTAAGTTGTTATTAAGAAAAGGAACTTGATTACTGAGAAGAGGAGGGTAGGTTGAACCAAGTAAGAAGAGCTAGTTGATCAGTCAGGTTTAGTACAGGGGTACAACCAGTGTGTTCTGAGGAAAAGTTTCAGTTTGGTTTTAAAGAGTGATATAGAGGGAAGAGAGGAAAGTTCATTAGGAAGAAGGTTCCAGGATTTTCCAACAGTATTAGAGAAAAGAGAGTCCCCAGCCCTGTTTGATTTACAAATATTTACAAGAAGTTGATGTGATGATCGTAAGGTCTTTAGATTGTTGTAGGGGATAATGAGGGTTGATAGTATAGGGGTATTGGCAGGAGGATGGTAGAGGGTTTTGTGGGCAATGGTAAGTTGGTGGAATTTAAGCTGATTTTGTAATTCAAGCCATCCTAGTTGCTTTAGATTAAAACAGTGGTGGATTCTGAAAGGGTTACCTGTAGCAAATCTGGCTATGCTATTGTAGGAGTTTTCCATTTTGTTAAGGTTGTTTTTAGAGAGATTAGTATATATGGGTGAGGCATAGAGGAGAGTAGAAATTAGGTGAGTGTGAGCAATAGTTATTCTAGCTGCAGGAGACAGAAAGGGTTTGATCCTGTAGAGAGAGCCTAGTTTTCTATTAACTGATTTTAGAATATTGTTAATATGGGTGTCGAAGTTAAGGTTTTTATCTATGGTGATACCTAGTAGTTTGGTAATTGGATCTGGGGATATGAGAGTACCATTATTGGATGTTACTATGAAGTCTATTGGGGGGACATACAAGTAGGAGTAAAAAGGAGGAGTTTAGTTTTTTGGGGGTTCAGAAGGAGGCAGTGCTGTGTAAACCATTGCTCAACTGTGTTAAACACATTTTGGGTAAGGGAGTGAAGTTCAGCTATAGATGTGGCTGAGCATATAAGTGTGGAATCATTTGCATGTTGTATGCATGTAGCGTGGGGGATTGCTAGGTGAAGGTTGTTGATAAATATAGAAAACAAGAGAGGTCCTAATATATGGACCCTTGAGGAACACCAGTGTTAATGGGCAGATGGGTAGATAGAATGTTATGCCAAAGTACAGCCTGTTGCCTGTTATCTAAGTAGGACTGGAACCATTTTATAGCTAGTGCATCTAGTGACAGGGATTTGAGGATATTTATAAGTATCTGGTGATTTACCATATCGAATGCCTTAGACAGATCTATAAACAGTGCAGAGGAAAGCATACTGAGGTTATGTTTTTTGTTAATACAGTCAGTAAAGGAAAGGAGGGCAGTAGTAGTGCTGTGGGAAGGTCTGAAACCATGTTGAGAGTTTGAAAGTAAGTTATTTGGGATTAGGTGGTCTAGCAATTGTCTGTGGATGCATTTTTTCCATGATCTTTTCTAAGGGAGAAAGTAGGGCTATGAGACGGTAATTGGAGAGTTCAGTAGAGTTCCCACCCTTGTGAAGGGGGATAATATAGGACACTTTCCAGATTTTTGGGATGTGTCCTTCACTGATGGTTCTATTGATGAGAATAGAAATGGGATAGGCGATGGATTTGGCTGCCTTTTGTAGATATTCAGCGGGTAGTTGGTCTGCTGAAGGAGTGCACAGTTTCAGTTTTTGGATAAGGGTAAGAATATATGTTGTTGGGACTGGTTGGAAGAAAAATGGAGGGATGGGTTAGAGTTAGAGTTGGATATAGTTAAGTCCTGAGTAGATAACTGACTGGCAAGAGTTTGAATGGCCTTAGTGAAAAAGGTATTAAAGGCATTAGCAGTCTGCTTGGGATTCTCCTGGTCTGTGCCTTCTGGGTTTGGTGTGATGGATTGATCTGGGTGTAATAATTGATTAATACTCGCCCAGAACTTTTGTGGTTTAATATGGTGAGTCTGCTGGAACTGAAGGTAGTAGTTTCTTTTGTCAGACAGTATAGCTTTTTTAGTTTCATTTCTCAGCTGTCTGAAGTTTTGCTGGTCTACTGGGTCTTTAGTTAAATGAGATTTATTCCAGTATTTATTTCTGAGATGCCATGGGGCAGATTTAGTTCTCATTCTAATAGAGCGGGTTGGTGCATGGTGGTGTAGTATGGCTAAGAAGTTAGAATTAAAGTAATTAACAGCTTCCTCCAGTCTGAGGTATTTCAAGGGAGACCAGTTACATGCTCTTAGTTCTCTCTGGAGGAGATCGGGGTTGAAGTTTTTCTTGATTCTAATTGTCCTAGATATGGTTGGATTAGGTAGATTGGATTTAAGCCTGATGATGTAGGTTAGTGAGTGGTCACTTACATCATCAGGGAGGGTTCCAGCTTCATATGGCTGGGGATGATTATTTATGAGAATCCAATCTAAGGTACTTTCTTTCTTATTAGGCTTGTTTATCCTGGTAGGGGAGGTAATGGTTTGAGAAAAAACAAAAAGGTTAATATGGCTGGTAGGGTGGCTACTGCTGCAACGCTTCCAATCAATGTTAAAATCACCTAGGATTATGGTTTCTTTGGGTAAATTTTGGGATAACCAACAAAGGATATTTTCTATGGTGGCAATGTTATTACCAGGAGGAAGATAAATACAGATAATATAGATGGATTTGAATGTGTTAAGTTGAAGCTTGGTAATAAGAATTTCAGCGTTGGAGTCTTGAGATGGTTTATAGTTGTAGGTAGTAATCTGTAACTCAGATTTAAATAGGATAGCTACACCACCACTCTTTCTGGTTGCACGGTCAAGTTGCAAAATATTATAACCAGGTGGGATGACTTCATTGTCTTTAGTTACAGGTTTTAACCAAGTTTCTGTTAAACAAAGAATGTCAAAGGAGTAGACTTCCAAGAGAGCATGGAGTTGTGCAACTTTGTTATTAATGCTATGTATGTTGAGGTGAGGGAATGGATAGTAGAGTGGTTGGGGCTGAGGAGTTGAGTGGTAGTAGCAGTTGGGCCTGGGGTTGGGTGAATATCTCCATCTTTTAAAGAGAAGAGTAGTGTTTTAAGACTAGAATTTGGGAATTTACTATATAGAGGTAGAGATTTTCTGGGATTGGGAGAGTCATATCTAATGTGGGCTATCCTATGGTATTTTGCTAGTAGGTAGATTGGTGTAGATGTTATGTTAACATGGTTAGTGAAAATAGGTAGAGAAGGAGAGGTAGATAGCTTATTGAGGTAGAGAAGGTGTGGCTATAATGGGTGTTCATAGGAGGTTAGCAGGTAAGCTAAAGTTAGTGGTGGTAGAAGTGTAAGTATGAGTAACCTCTGTAAGAGGGCTGGGGTGGGTAGCTTATACATCTGGAAGGGTAAGTTGTTAGGTTGCTGTTATAGACTCGGAGGTATACTAGGTATGGAAAGGAATAGATGATGGGTGTGGTGGGAGAGATAGGGAGTGGTAAGTGAAAGGAGGGAATTCAAGTTAAGTGGCCAATAGTGAGGGGTTTCTGATTGGTGGAAGAGAGAAGGGGCATGGTTAGATGGTGTAAGAGTAGGACCCCTGGGGGTGGGTGTGATTTGGGGGTGGGGTAGGGGAGCGAAGTGAGCCCGCAGGGCAAACGGAGTGGGTAGAGACAAATGAAGGAGAAGCTAGAGAAGAAACTATCAGCAATGCTAGTAACTGAAGGAAAGTTAGGCAAGTCAGGAGTGGGAAAGATCAGAGATAAAACAGAAGTCTATGAGAAAAAAAACAGGTGGGTGTAGACAGTTGAAGTAAAGTGTAAGTGAGAAAATAAGAGCAGGTCTAGGACTTAAGAGATGTAGTGTAATTACAGAAGAAATACAGAGGGATCAGCAGGAGATAAATGATGGGATAAGGGTGCCACCTGGTGGGCAGATCTAGTATTGCAGGTGAAAATGTAAGGGGGCAAGCTGGTTTAGAACAAGGGAAGGAGTGATAGCTAGTAAAGGGGGTTATTATAAAGAAGAAGAGGTTTGTTGGATACAGGGTAGAAAGGAGGGGGAGTAAAGGCTGCTGGCTGTTCAAGCTTGTAGCGTACTTTAGAACCCCTTAAGCAATAGTAGAGAGTAGACAGCTTTACAAGCAGGACTTAGACAACCACATACCTTCTTGCTTCCTTGAGAGAGGGTGCAGGGAAAATAAGGCTGTTAGATGAGACCGCAGGTATTTCAATAGGGTCCTTTGTCACCAGGTAGGTAGGTTCTTAGAGACTATATCAAGAACAGCGCAATGGGGAGCAGGGTACTTTAGGGAGAAAGAGAGACAAACATGGAGGAGAGAAAAAAAGAGTTTGCGCATAGCAGGTAGTTAGGACAATTAAACAAACAAAAAAGCTTTACATGAAGACACAGTTAATAAAGTAGCTTACATTCATGCCCTTATTTTTGAAAGAAGCAATTGGAATCACTTTTAAGCTAGTAGTACTGTGACATAAAGTATTCTAAACTATCATTTAGAGGAACTCTGAATCAGGTTTACTGAAACTGGGAGCAAGCAAAAACAAAAACATAAGCTTCTAATATCCAAATATAAACTATACCAGCAAAAATAAAAAATAACTGGAACGCTACCTTAGAGAGAAATTACTGTACTACTCTATGCAGGGACAGTGAGTTTACAGTGTGGAATACAACACTGAAAAAAAGAAAAATAATTCTATCACTTACTAGAGATGCTACACCTGGAGGGTTTTCAGCTGCAATTAGACCAAATATGGCATCCAGCGTTTTTAAAACCTTTGGTGTGCTGTACCTGAGCAATCACTTGGGGGGTGGGGGAAGGGAGGGAAACCTTCAATTGGAATTTAAAGTAGCAGGGGAGAATGCAAGGGACTCTGCTAAACCTAGCTAATTATCAAGGACAGCCAAGGAAATAAGGTAAACACACAGGCACCCTTGTTCAAGGACTGGAAGGTTTCTTCAAGAAAAACTATGTGTAGGAATACACCACAGGTGGAAGTTGTATGCTGCTTACTAGTCTGCAATGGCAGATTTTATTCTCTTTTATATTTGTATTCCCCTTTCCTCATTGTTTGCTGCACACAATGTAGCTAAAGATAAAAGCAGCTGGAGACTTTGCACCTCTGTTTGGTGTTTAGTGAAGAACAAGTATTGAGGAGGAGGGACTGAAGACTATGACTATTGAGAGGGAGATAAGTACCGTACCTTCGCATATAACAAATTATCAACAGTGAAGGGTGGGGGTGGGCTAAGAGGAAGAAGGTTTGCAACTATTGCCCCTGGGGTATGCACTCTAGCTGACTGTAACAGATTTTAATAAGGCATAACAGTAGTTACAAAACCTGGCACCTACACTACACAACCGGCAACAACAAGGTTCCTGGAGTTAAACCAGGGGCTGCAGTCTACTTTTGGATGATTGCTGGTTAGAGTTTTCCTTACTTTTAGCTGGAGTGAGAGGATTACTTGCTCACACAAGTGGGGGGGACCCAAAGAGATTAGGTCCTCAGTGGCTTTTTAGCTGGAGTGAGAGGATTCCTTGCTCACACAAGTGGGGGGGGGGGGGCAAAGCGATCAGGTCCTCAGTGGCTTTTTAGCTGGAGTGAGAGGATTCCTTGCTCACACAAGTGGGGTGGAGGGGCTCATAGTGATCATGTCCTCAGTGGCTACTACACAAGCAGCAACAACAACAAGGTTCCTGGAGTTAAACCAGGGGCTGCAGTCTATTTTTGGATGATTGCTGGTTAGAGTTTTTCTTACTTTTAGCTGGAGTGAGAGGATTCCTTGCTCACCCAAGTGGAGGGGACCCAAAGTGATCAGGTCCTATGTGGCTTTTTAGTTGGAGTGAGAGGATTCCTTGCTCACACAAGTGTGTGGGGGGGGGGGGGGCAAAGCGATCATGTCCTCGGTGGCTTAGAGATACTACACCTGGAGGGCTTTCAGCTGCAAATTCTCTTTGCTTATGCTGTTTGTCTAATTTTTATGATGCAGTCAAGCATTAGTTCTGTAAACTGTACACTGCACTGCACTTTGATAATTTTATGAAGATATGTAATTTCTATATTCTAACATAAAGTCAGATGAATTGTTATAATAGCTAAATAAAAAACTTTATAAACTATGTTTCCCTTTTTAAGTATTTTCCTATACATGCATGATTATATTAAATCAGAGTCACATACCATAACAAAATTCAGTTTTTTGATTTCACCAATAGTCTCTAATAATAAAGTGTATAGTTCAATACCTCATTTGCTACACAGCAGGAAATGATTTCACTGTGAAACACAAATACTTAACGTATCTATACTTCATCCTTATATAAATTTTCAAGACAATTAAGCTATTCTTTTTCATCCTTACATCTCCACAAAACACCAGTTAGTGCAAAAGTTTAATCTCATTCATCCTTTTGCAAATTTACAAAATAACAATCTATACTTAATCCTTTTGTAAATTTTCTATACCTATATGCTTAATCCTTTTGTAAATTTACAAAGATAATTATTTTGTACTTTTTCATCCTTGCAAAGTCTCTACAAGGCATTGTTTATTAGTTTCTGTATTTAGAACTTATTTTTCTAAGTCTTTACCACCTTTACAGTTTGGCTAAATTTATGTATATTGTATTTACAACAGCTGCCTAACATATTGTGTTAGATAGTATCTCTTGTTAAGTGCTTTTCTTGTGCTTTTTCCACTTTTTTTACCCACTTTTGCATTAATTTAAAGTTTCATTTGGTTTCTTGCTCAAGTGTTAGTTTGCTTAGAGCATTAATGTTTACTTTTTTCCGAGTAATTTGCTGCATTTTGCTAACTTGAGTTCCATCTGCTTTATTACTGATTCTTTCACTTTATCTTCTTAGTTTAACTCTACTGCTCCCCATTTGCATTTTTTCTAAGAGCTTAAAGAGAGCTGTGTTGGTACCACATTCTGAAAAAAAAAAATTTCTAGCTTTTTAAGCTTGAACCTCAAGAAAAAAAGTATGAAAGTACCTGTATTACATCACGCTTAAATTTGCCTAATATTTTATGTATTTATAGTCTATTTTAATGAATTTATACCAGTTTTAAGTTTGTTTGTATAAAGTTGCTTATATTGAATTTACAGCAGTTGCTTGGCTGTTATTGTAATAGATAACATCTCCATTTTGTTAACCCAAGTGTTCTCTCTGTGCTTTTCCACTTTTTTAAACAAGAAATATCTTTATTAAATTATACTTATAACATAGGCAATCATATATTTATATAAATGAAAACAAACCTATTGCAAACATTATATATCACCTATAATGTAAATTCTTATATTTAGTCACAGCTTCTCTTGGTTTTCTGGTCAGAGTGTTAGCTTACTAAGTCCAGTAGTGGTTATTCTGTGGCAGAGGATATTTTGCTGCTGTTTGAAGGGGTAGGCATTGTTGGATGGAGTCCTAGGTACTTTTTTTAATTTGTTCTTTCACTTTATCTCCTCAATTCAACTGGGCTGGGTGGAGCACCACACAATGCTATATTAGACAGATGTGGGCACTTTCAGTTTCCAAGTCTCTCTTGGGAGCCGTAGTTAATTTTCCATTCTGTTAAGAGCTGTACAAATCATGGAGTAAAGCAGTGACATGACTTTGTACCAAAATAGTCACTGCATTCTTTTTTTTTGAAGCTTGAACCAAATTATATCTGCATGTATTATTTTACTGTCTATCAAAACTTTAAAATTGGTGTTGAAACACTATTATTTTTACTTATTGTCCCATAACATCTGCTAAAATGGTGTCATATCCAGTCTTAGAATATTTACTGCGTATTGTTATTGTACTTGTACCTAATTTAATTTATGTTTATTATTTTTCTTTCATCTAATACTTTAATCCAGTAGCCAAAATGCTACTATCTTCTCATATTCTTCCTTATAGCCTGGTCCTCTTGGTCAGTTAACCAGCATTTTTTCCCTATTTTGCCAGTCTCATAGCACTCGGCATATTCAGGCAATGTAAAAATTGACTAAGGTTAACAGATAATGATCTTTTACTTAATGCATCAATCTCAATATGTGAGAGATGGAAATACCTAGGCAAATTCAAAGCCTCACTTTCACAACCAAACCCAACATGTGAGCATCACTTACTTACACCATACTCTGTAAGTACTTATAGTAAATTATCCTAATTTGAGGCAGATTAAAATACTTGTACAAACTTCAGTGGTCTAGTAGAAGAAAGGCCGAGTGTAAGTCAAGCACTGCAAGACTAGTTAGTGAAAATCCAACTGCAAGTCACCAGGAAACAGCTTATCTTAAATCCATGATTGGTGACTCCACAGTTAGGCATAAGGATTCCACATAAATGAGACTGGAGCAAAGCAGGCTGACAGAGATCTGACTTTCTGGAGCAAAGATGGCTGAAGCTTCAAGGGCCCTAAGGACCCTTAAGCAAGATGATTGTGATTATATCATGGTGGTGGTCCATGCTGGGTTAAACAACCTGGGGTCCAAGACTCTTTAAGGATAATCAGAGAGACATGACAGAACTTTCCATGCATGTTACAAGCACTGGAAAGACCCTAGTTTTGAGTTGAATCCTTCCATCACCAAAAACAATGTCAAAGTATAAAAAAGGATGATTGGCTTTAAAATGGTTAAGTACCTGGTGCCATTCTAAGGGGACCCAGTATGTGTCAGCATGGGGTGAGATGTTTGACAACCATACTTGCTTTGCCTAGGATGGTTTGTATCTGTCATTCCAAGGTTTCTGAATACTAGCAAAAGTTTTTGCTGCTCTCTTTGTGCCTTTTTTAGGCAGGACCCAGATAATGGACTTTTCACACTAAATTCCAAAACAAACCAACTACTGGACCACCGCAAGAAGGGACTACTTAATGCTAGAAGGCTAAAGGATATACTGCCGGAACTTGAGAGTCTCCTGCATTTGGAGTTCATCCACATACATGTGTTATAGAAGCCTGATTTTTTTTTAGACAAGGGAGCACTCCCTCAGAACCTAGTTTCTGTCATTATCAGCCATTTATTTCACATGGTAACGGCAGTGGCCTATCCATATTTGTTACAGACTACATTACCTTGAGACTGCTGTCTAGAGGCCCAAAAGTGGAGCTTATAGAGAATCAAATCACACTAAATAGGAACAGTTATCAGGTCATAGCTTGCTACAGGAACCTACTCTATGTCACCAGGAAATCATATGACATTTCTAAATATTCTTGATGCAGTCCTTATAAGTAGGAACACTATCACCCTAGGTGATTTTAACCACCCAGTGGTAAATTGGGGAGACCTATACCACACATATAGGATATGCACAAAAACTCTACATTATGTAAACACAAATTCCTTGGACCAGTTTGTTAAGGTACACACTGGAGAATAGAACATGCATGACCTGGTTCTAACAAACTAACATCTGTATGCATAATCACAAAGGGTTCTCCCTCAAGTAATCAAGTCAGATCACAAATAACCTTCTATATCAAAATCTCCAAATTGTCAGAAGCAAGTATTACAGACTTAAGATACTTTAAAAGCACTACAAGCACTATTCCCACCTTGACAAATGTATTCACTTGGCAGTCCCAACCAAATCCAAATAAATGTGAAAGTTTAAAAGCAAACCAGCATGGTGGCCCACAAGCATTAATGAAGTATATAGTAAAAGAAAGAAAGTCCTTAACCTATATAACAAACAAAAATATGTTCAAATTAAGAAGATAATTAAACAGACAGTTAAAAAACTAAAAAAGGACATAAAAAAGAAAGACATTTCAGAATTCATACTAACTGCAGAAGCCAAAGACAACTGCAAAGTCTTCTTTAGTTATGCCAAGAACATAAGGAACAGCTCTTAACATTTCACAGATCTTAATCATAGTGGTACTACCTACTCTGATCCAGTGGATATTGCCAACAAGCTGGAAAATATATTTAGTGCCAACTTCACCTCAGAGACATGTATTCCAAGCCCACTTATCCCAGGTGGAATTATCCTATCAACCTTCACAAAAAAACTTGCACTGAAAGTATTTTCCATAACAAAGAACCCCTCATTAATGAACCTTGATAGCATACCTGGTTGCCTAATAAGTAATGCTAAATAAGCATGGGTGAGCACATGCCTCCTTCTCTTTATCCTGAGCCTAGCAATGGGCTTTGTCCCACAGGTGTGGCACCCAGTGGTTGTAAAGCCACTCCTCAATGGTAGCCCCACCACTGACCCCAGGAATGACAGACCTATTACTCTTGTACATAAAGACATAGAACATGTCAGAGCTGACCTAATTAACTATCACATCAAAAATATTGTCAGACCCGACTTTCAGCAATTTGGATTTGTCAAGAGTAGACCTTGTTTAATGAATTTGGTGAACTGCTTTGAGAGAGTTACTCAGGCTGTAGATTACATGCAAACTGGCCACACAGTGCACCTTGACCTCACCAAGTGACAACATCATACCACCTGCAAATACAAATTGTCCCATATATGGTTATATGGATAACCAACTGACCTAGGAACAGGGCTTCCACAGTAAGAGTAGGGGTGCATCCTCCATGAGCATGAAAGTGACCAGTGGAGTTTCTCATAGACGTGTGCTGGTACTTCTGCTATTCAATATCCACTTCTCAGATCTCCATTTATCAAATGATGGTCTCTGGTTAACAAAGTTTGCACATGATTGTAAGCTCAAAGTCATTGTTATGTCCCTCTCTGGCATACAGACATTCAAACAGGAACTTGAACTTTTCAATAGCTGGTATACAAACATGGGCTCAAACTCATTGCTAAAAATATAAAACTTTGTCAGGTTGGGTAAGTACCTCCTAGCTCCAGTTTATTGCAGAGAAAACACATCACTTCAAAATGCGAAGTTAGATAAATATCTGGGTACTTTGGAGGATAAGTTGCTCAAATTTGGACATTGTGTGTCAAGAATGGTTAAGAAATATTTTGTATTACTGATTGTTAAAGGTATTTTATTTAGATCAAATGATGCTCTCACTTCCTTGTACTCCATGCTGATTAGACTCATCATAACAGTATAATGTCCCTCTTTGGGATGTGCCATAATAAACATATCAAGCAATGGGAAAGAACCCAGAAGTTCAGAAATAAAAAGGTCAAGGGCTTAAACAATCTGAGCTACTAAGAAAGACTGGATCTATATCTCTATATTCAGTATCAGTTAGAGTCCTTAGGGGAAGATTTCCACCTCACCTATAGGGCCATAAGGGATCCAGTAGTTCAATAATTCTTATACTTCCAAAAATCAAACAGTCCTATTAAAACCAGGGCCAGAAATTGAAATCAACTCGTACAAATACTTAAGCCAATGTGGAAGGATAGATTTGCCATGCAGTGCCTACCCCTTCTCTGGAACAGTCTTCCTTTCCAGGTTAAGCAGTGTAACACACTGTCTGCTTTAAAATGGAGCTGGAAACTGGATGAATATTCGTAAATTCACCCTGATATAAGTGGCCTGTCCCTGCTTGAAAAGGGAAGTAAAACCTAAAGGTGGGTACTGACAAAGAGGAAATGGCCTTATGACTCATCTGCCTTTAACTCCTATGGTCCTATGACTCTATGGTCCTCTGTTGTTCTAGTAATTGGCAAACATCAGCTTGCATCACTTTAAACATTAAACATTTTCCAAATTAGTCATCAATATTTCCCTTTCTCTTCTGTTCTCATTTTTTACGTCACTGTTTTCCTATAATTATTTATTTAATTCTTATTCAAATATTTAATATTAATCATGTCTATAACCTACCCATTTTTTGCATATACTGTATATAATATTCACTAAATAAAGTTGTTTTAACATACTTTAAATTGTCTTGTAGGCTTGATGGCATGGATGGGTGATAGAAGTTAATGTTTGTACTAAAAAAGGAAAATTAAACTATTTCACAAGAAATTTGGCAAAATGAGTGCTTCATCTATATCTACAAGTTCATTTTTAACTTAGCTTTGTCTTGCTAGCTCACTTTCCTAGTCTTATCTAAGCAGATAAGGACTGCTGTAAAGACAAGTCATGAAGTTAATATTGTTTTGACAAATTTTCTGTGCTTTAAAGAGTGAGGTGAAACAGTGACATAGGAGAGATGATAGGTGTCTTTTCTCAGTTATGTGTGTGGATATAGGGTGAATGAATGACTGATGCTGAGCATGTACAAATATTGAACTCCATCAAACTTTACTACTATTACAACACGTTGATATTTCTACTCTATCAGCCATGAAAGTTCAATCAGTCCACTAAGCAAAATGATCTCCTGCTTTCAGCATGCAGGTTGAAAAAAGCAGTGATCTCAGAGTTAATATATATATAGGGCTCCTATCACGTAGTCAAACATGTACAATTTCGAATGACATATGGTCGATAGAAATCTCCATAAGCCCAGGTTTCCATTCACTTCAATGTGGTGTGATCTCGTAGTTGGTATATTTAAGTAGCGGGGGTGTGGGGGGTGCAGGGGGCCTTGCCCTCTGCATACAATGATTTTTATATTTGTCCGTTGTATTTTTATTTTTTTATAGGTGGTCGAAGTTCCGTAACTTCAGACATATGTGTTTGAACATATGTCAGTCGAAGTTACGGCACTTCGACTATATGATATACACACACACATACATATATATATATATATATATATATATATATATATATGTGTGTGTGTGTGTGTGTATTTTTTTTTTGCTCATGTGAGCATTCTCTGTTTTGCTAGCTCTTTCTCTCTCTCTAAAGATAATTTCTAAAGGAAGTTAATAAAAGTTTCTTCCTGTTGCCTGCTGTAAGAGGAAGCTTATTCCAAAATCTTGGATGGCACTGCATAATGTAGTTGTCATATATCTTTCTGTTGTTTCTATTTGGTTTTGATATTACATTTTTCCAAGAAGCATAGTTACGTGGGACAAAGGGGGTAGCTGCCTCCAGTGTAAGGGGTTATGGAGGAAAATTGGCAAGGTTCCATTGTTCTCTTTTTCCTTTTTAGTTTTTTTTGTTTTTCACCGGGCTGTAGAACATAAGGGTGTTAGAACCTGGCACTCTTCATTAAGAGGGAAGGAGCACCAGACTGGAGAATGAGCCAGTTACTGCTACTGTTCCCCCAGTCTGTTTTATGTACCAGGTATAGATTTTTGACAGAACAGGAAGAGACCTGCCTTATATGCCAGACAATGGATACTTGTAAATAATTTATAAAAAAGAGAATAAAATGACAATTCCAGAAGCATTCCTCATTACTTAAAGATTACTAATCCTTCCAATTTTTCTGGCAAGGAAATAGTGTAGCATTTCAAATTATTTCAGATGACTTGTTCAAATTCTATAAAAAAAACAGCCTTGTATTCAGAGGTCATATCAGTACATGGTACAGTTACCAGTTATCTCCATGGAGTGATTAGACAAGTGCTGGTTTATGTACTCATTTTTCACATGTGAAGAACGTGTACATGAGCTTGCTGGAAGCACGTAAAAGCATGCGATGATTCAGAGTCTAATGCTGAACGTGTGTACAAGCCTCCAAAAGCTTCAAGAAATATCGTAAGTACATGAATGCTTAATGACATAAATGAAGAAAAGTATCCACCATTTATGATTCAGAATTATGGATTGCTACATAAATCCACATTGAGTAGTTAGGCTATAAAAGGGCATGCCATGTCCACAGACGTTGTGATCAGTGAGGATGCTTGGTTTACCATCAAGCTTAGTAATCAGCCATTTTGTTACACTTCCTCCTGCAGTAAGTTCCAGAACTCAATTTCAAGGTGTTGCCATGAACACAGTCTGTTATGTTGCTTATTAAAGTTTAGAAGATCAGGAGATTGTGACTAAATTCATTTGGGTGGAGACATCATAAGGGTTTTAGTAAAACTGTGGGCCACAACTTGATCTGAGGTAATGGGCGGCCTGTGTTTTCCTCTGTTTACCACAATATATATATTTATCACTTCACTTGCCATGGGAAGCTTGAGAGACAGGCTGGGGGCTTTTGGTATTTCCTAGACTTCAGTTTCCAGCAATTTCTCAAAGTGCTTCTAGTCAGCATGGATGAACATATCTGAAGGGCTCTACAGTATGACCCAGCTACTGCATGTTATGTACAGCATAATAGGATTCTGAATCTGTCCAACCCACTGGTACCACCACCACATCCACCTGCAAGATCCACCACTGATTGTGCAGCTCCATCCCATGGAACCAGCAGCAATGAGGACAATGATGGCAATCAACTGACAGTAACAGCACAACACCCCCCTTAGACAGCCTTGTGTGTGATACATGGCAGTACAGGCAAAGTGACAGTGTTATCTTCACAACTATGGGTCCTGGCAAATACTACATGACATTATAAGATTGTACACACAGTGAAAAACTGTAGGCTATGCTGTTCAGTGCGTGGCTGGCTCACATTTTCAACAGATGTTCCCTGCACACCATACAGAAATGCAAAGCTGCTATGGTCTCAGCCATCAGTATTTGCAGATTTGTCCTTGAACAGAAACATACAGTGCTAAGTTCACAAATGTTTGAGCATGTGTGTGCGTGTGTGTGTGTGTGTGGGGGGGGGGGGGACTGAGCTGTAGCTGTACTGTAAATTTACATGCAAAGGCACTCTCTCAGTGTGTATCTGAAGAAGTGATATACAATTTCTTTGACCCTTGATTTGTATGTGGAAAGATCTAACTTGTCGAATTAGTTTTGGAACTTCCTAGCTGTATGTAGAGGTTTTTTTGTCCTTTTATTTCTGTCTATAGGTAAGTAGTGTATGTTGTTTTCCTTCCTTTAAGTATGTAAGGAAAGTTATTTTTAACCAGTCTATGGCTGTGCAGATATTTTTATTACACCTCTATAGGTACTCTGCTTACCTGTTGTCACAACAATGACTGGGTTACTGCTGATGTATGTATGTCTGTGTATGTGTGCGTTTTGAGTGTACAAAGAGAATGTAAGACATGGGGTATGCAGCTTACATCTGCACTACATCATAAATACAATCTCCTAATGATACAGTTGGAGAGCCACTGTAGGCAATGGAATGGGTATTGTCATGACTGGGAGGACTTTGAGTCACTAAAGTGGTTTGACCTATACTCATAAACCCCATAACCCCCTACAAAAATCGAAATACCTTACGCTCATCAAACAAACTACTTGTTAGCATAAGTAAGTCTAACAATATGGCAGGTAACTCTCTGTTCTCAAACACAACTGGGAAAAACTGAAACCTGCTCCCTACTGAACTTGCTTCTCTTCCTTCCTTACCCCTCTTCAAACAAAAACTTAAACTATTCCTTAGAACACACTGGCTATGCCCATGCAGTAACCTAGACTAAGCTACTACTCTTATACTAATATCTCCATAACCCTATTCTTTACTAATGTTTATGTTCCTAATTGCTTACCTTGTAAGAAAGGTAAACCAGGAAAACATTTATGAATTCCTCTTGTCAAGAACTTGTCCTATATTGTGTATAAAGTTGTAAGTGTTATTTTTTGTTAAGGACTGCTTATGTACTGAAATATCTGATATGTTCATCTTTATGGTCCCTTTAGTAAACTTATCTCATTATTTAATAATTGTATTTGTCTTTGGAGCTTTTTTCCCCGGGCCTCTACTGTAAATGGACATATATCCAGTTAGATTAGCCCGGTCAGCAAATGTAAAATAAATAAAAATAAATAAATAAAAGTGATGCTTCCGAGACCCCTGAGAATGACTAAGTCATACTGCATTCCCAGTAATAAGACTAAGGAGTCATTTTATTAAGATGTGAAAGTCCTGCATTGTCTAATGTGCTAACCCTTGGAGGACTGCCCATCCAGGGATGCTCAAGTTGACTGAGTCAGCCATGCTAGTATCCACCGTGACCTTCACACAGGTGGACTCAAACTCTGCCTTGCACAGGTGTGTCTGGCATCTGTCTCTGGGTGACTACTCGCAAGTGTATAGACAGAGGCTTATATTGATTCTTTGTGAGTAGCCATGCTTTATAGAAAAATCATTGTGGCATTGTTCCTGGCCACTATTTACATACTTTGATGAAAATACAGTGAGAGATCCTCACATACAATATTCTTATCATCTTTGGCTCTCAGTAGCAGCAAGCTTGTGTTTGGATAATCTCACAACACATATGCTGCTCTGCAAACAATGTCTGATGCGTCTCTTGAGGCAGCTGTGGTTATGGCCTTGTTGGCCACCTTTGTTGACATTTTGCACAGTGGCTTTTCCAATGTCTGACACTGTACTTTCCTCCTCCATGGGTTACACAAGTGGATCTGATAGTGAGCTGAGGCTCTGGGAGGTATTCCATACCCTAGTAAGGACAAGTAACCATGGTGTACAATCTATGGGTCATCATCAGCCCTGGTAGAGTCATAATCATGTGGTGCATGTGTGTGTGTGTGTGTGTGTGTGTGTGTGTGTGTGTGTGTGTGTGTGTGTGTGTGTGTGGAGTCCCTCCCAGCATATATTTCAACTGTCCAGATTTTTGCCTCATATAGTTGGTGTGTTCCTCATAAATTTGTGGTTTTCTGGTGAGACACTAGGATGACCTGAGGATTGAAAACACATAACTTCAGAAAATGTATATTAACACAAACCTTGTTACTCTAGGAATTTTCTAAGTTTATAAGGGAAATATTTAAAATATGTCCATATTTTTAGGCCTCTGTCCTCCCATTTTGTGAGGCTTTGTTCAGATTTCTTGCACTAAGAGGTTGAAAGGTATGCCTCCCAGTAGACTTTGCAGCTGTGTAGAATTACTGTTTGTGTGTGTGTGTGTGTGTGTGTGTGTGTGTGTGTGTGTGTGTGTGTGTGTGTGTGTGTGTGTGTGTGCGTGTGTGCGTGTTCTTTTTTTTTCAAACATAATATTTTATTTTTTTTTAAGAGACAGTAGTACATATTTACATATAATACAAAATTAAGAACATTGCAGAGAAAAAATAAAATGTGACAGTGTACATACAATATTGTGTTTGGCTATAATGTCTTACACGTTTATTACAGTTGCATGCTAATGCAGTTTTTAGAAAATAAGAATTTGTTTGTACACTCATAAGTATGGATTATATGTTATAGCAACAACTATTTACAGCTATTTACAACATAGTGCCACCATGGATATATTCACTCAGTGTTTAGTAAAGGAGAAAAAGAAGAGATTATTTTAACTTGTGTGTGTGTTCTTTATTTTAGTATCTACCCTTTTCTTTGAAGTGTCTCAGGAATTATGTGGCTGGTTATGTCCTCCTCTACGTTGCCTTCAGCATTTTTTGAAAAAGAGTATTGTTACCTATCAAAGTACAATAAGTAACAGTGCTTTCCCTAAAGGGACTCTGATTTCTCACTTTTTCTACAGTACCACAAATTCTTGCACTGACCTGTAAGTGGCAAATTGAATAACTCCTTAGTGCGTACAGTACGAGTGCAACCCAACAACTACTTGAAAGTACCCTTTAAATTGTATGTTTTTTCCCCCAGTATTTGTAAGCAGTGTATTGGCTTATAACTTTTTGGATTATTATAGCTAACTGGTCACTTATAGTTAACTCCGCCATCCCCACCTAACAAGATAAACAAATAGTACAACTAACTCTGCCTTGCAAAGCAGGTACCTGTATAGCCTTTGCAGTTTATTTAAAAAAATGCCAACTAAAGCACAAACACTATGACTAGACTTGGCCTCTGACTCCTCTAGTATTTCATGCAAAACAGTTAATTCCTGCACTGACCTGAGGAAATACATATTCTTTATAAATAGTTTCTGAGTGAGTGCTCAGTCAGCTTCTTGTAGTTCATCCTGTGTAAGATTATGCTCAACAAGGTTTTAAGGTTGAAAGTAACTTTGCTACAAATATGCAACATAAATAAGGAATAAGATAAAGCTTGCTTAAATGTAGAAACAGAGATTAGTAATATGTGATTAGCATGGAACTTGCTTATGAGTGTATTACACACACATCAAGAAAGCTGACTTCTTACAGACTTGGCAAGAATGTAAAAAAAAACAGGATATATCAGAAAAAACTAATCTGCTTTTTTAAAGAATGGACAACAGGACATGTGTTTATCCACAAGGCGTTTCCTTGAAAAATATGCTTTTCTAAGAAAGTTTAAAAATATGCTTTTCTAAGAAAGTTTATCCACAAGGCGTTTCCTTAAAAATATGTTTTTCTGCACTTATCAGCATTTGCGTCATCAAGGCAGTATCTTTCCAAAACCAAGAGGATGTGTGTTTAACTAAAAATGTATATAAAGTCTGCATTAAATTCAGTTATGTTAGGGGTATTGGTAGGGATACATTTGTCCCGAGGTAAATGTTATATCTCTCACATCATCTGTACTATATGAGAAGTAAAGTAGAACAATAACTAAAAGCTGTAACAGAAGTATATGTGGTTTATTATAAAAGTTATTGGTTATTGCTCTTAAAGACAGGTGCTGCAAAGTATATTCTCTCATCAGTGAATATTCTGCATGTTTCTGTATGCAACAGACTGTGAATGCAACTGTAACCAGACTTTGATTTCAGAAGAATCCAGCCAGCAAGACTGAGTGTCTTAAGAAGACTTCAAATCCATCACAGTAAGCGGCACCATAGTAACTACAATAAAATTAATTTTTCAATGGCGAGCCTCCCTACATTCGAACACAGAGGGAAGAGTAAGCCCTGCAGAGGGTTACTTCAGTCAAATTGCAGTAACTAACATTTGTACGTATGTGTAATTTCTAAACAGAAGTATTCCAGTTTATACAGCTTGCAGTAGTATAGTTTTTTAGATGTCTAAATCCAGAGTGAGACTAGTTCAGGAAAGTCGCAGTGCCATAAATTCTCCAAGAAAAGGTGGATATCTACTTTAACAGCAGTCCACTGCCTGTTGTGTTTCCCCAGCTTCTCAAGTGACTTTGAAAAATTTCCAACCATCTGCAATAACAGCCTGATCACCTGTTTTCTTGCTAACTGGTAAGACATTTTTCTGTGTCACATTTTTAGTATGGATGCTATTAGACAATTTACATATTATTAGACATTTTGGATGTTATTAGACAGTATGGATATTATTAGACACAATTTGTGTAGGAGTAAACCAAGCTTTAGTAAGTTGCAATGTAGGTTGGTATACACAGCATATTAGTAAATGTAAAACCTTATTAGGGCAAGTTGATAGTAAGGCATTATGCAAATGTATTACAATATTTGACTGGTATCTCAAAGAAAACCATGTGGAGTATGACAAATGTTTATTATGTCAATCAACAAAAACTGCATTTTGTGTATTATGCCATAAAAAAGTATTGCATAATATTGCTATCACAATAGACTGTGAAGATAGATCTGTTCATGATAGAGAATTAACTAAGACTAAAGAGTTTCCATTATATTCAGATGTTGCACAGCTATGTCCTGTCACCACATGTAAAAGGTTTATCTCAGAGTTACAACAGGAGTCAAATCAGTTACTGACAGGACCTCTAATATATTTTGTTGCAAAGGAATGTAAAAACTTCTAAGAGACAGACACAATGAGTTCAGGAAGTTTAGACAAGTTATGCAAAAATGTTTCCAAAAGTGCATAGGAGTTTTAAATTCAGCAGAACAAGTTACTAATGAAGGTCAGAAAGACCATGCAACATTACAGGAAACTCCTCAACAGCAGTTGCAAGATGAAGGAAATAAATTAGCTGAACTTAAGAGAACATTGGGAAAGAGCAGGAAACTACAACTGATCTGTACAAAAGAGCCATATTTTATAATATGTTTGTGTTTTGAAAATGGTTAAGCATACATGGTAGGATGGTAAAATACAAATCATTCTCAAATGTTTAAAACTTCCATTCAATTAAAGCAAGATATTTATCAGTACTACAGTAATGTAGAGCATATGACTGCCATTCTCATAGCATAGTCAAAAGGTAAACAAAACAGTTCTAGTGTATGAAAATTAAATGAAAATAGTTAATAAGTATAAAGATTTAAAGTCACGGGACTGACATGCATGTATTTTCTTTTCATAAAAAGCACAAGAGAAAAGGAAGACAACAGCAAATATAAATAATGTAAATATAAACGTGCTAATTAAGCTAATATCTATTTGTTTTTAACAATTTTTTATAATTGTATAGTAACACCACACCAGTTAAAGTTCTGAATTTTAAAAAGAAATAAAATCATGGATGGAATTAGTCAAACGGTCTTTGTAAAATGAATGACAGAGCAGTTAAATATATAAAAAATACTGAAATCAAAAGTTAAAAAATATGTAAGCTAATTGTAAAATAATGTTTAGTTTGCATAGTTATGCAAATCACAAATATAATACTAAGTGTTTTATAACTGCATTTTACTAACAGATGATTAAAGGAAAAAATGCTAAAAGGGTTAACTGAAATGTGAGCTCAGACCTTTCTAGACTGGATGAATAGTTACAGGAAATGTACCCCACTCGGCTTTCCTGAGAACACTGGAAAATATGAAGGTCTCTCCAAACACCATTATATTGGGTAACTTCAACTACCCAAACATAGAATGGGAGCACTACTCAAGCCCCAACACCCTCGCCCAACGGTTCCTAGAATTTATAAACTCAAATGCTATGGAACAACTGGTCACCATTCCCACAAGAGGGGAAAACATATTGGACCTGATCATCACCAACATGGTGACTCTATGTTCCATACCAGAGGTATACCCCTCATTGGTAAGATCTGACCATAAATTAATCTCACTGGACATCCATAACCCATCCCCACCCCCAGCCAAGGAAACCACGGTGAAGAACTTCTCAAAAGCAAACTTCACACTTCTCAAAACCGAGGTGGAATACTTCAAAGCCCCTGGGCCAGTGGAAAATACAGCCCAAACCGCAGAATCCTTTACAAACGCATTCTATGGACACCTACAGGAATGCATGGATCGTGCTATCCCAAATAAAACCAAGACTCACTCCTCCAAAGGCAGGAGACCTGTCTGGTGGACCCCAGCCATAAATAAGCTATACAACAGAAGGAGGAAGCAACTACATGGTAGAGCAAAATCCCAAAAAGGGAAGGCATCTCTGATCAGTAATAGCAAGAAACTACGATCCCTCATAAAATCATCTAAGGCTAGCTTCGAAAGAAAAATTGCTCAAGACGTTAAAGATAATCACAAGGCCTTCTTTAGTTATGTCAGGAACCTGGTTGGCAACTCCCAGATATGCTCTGAGTTAGTGCAAAATGACAAAAAATACACTGAACCCACAGACATTGCCAACATCCTGGCAGACAGGTTCAGTGCAAACTCCCCCCCCCTTCCCCCCAAAAGAGCAAATGTCTATCCCACCAGAGTGTAGCCTCCCTGACATCACAGATGCACAGGTGACAGCTGCCCTCCCTAAAGCAAAAAACACAGCATCAATGGGACCGGACGGTGTCCCGGGCTGTGTCTTACACGAGCTCCAAGAAGAACTGAACCATCACATAAAGTCACTGTTCAATCTCAGCCTTACTACAGGATATGTACCCAAGGAATGGTGTGCAGTAACAGTGGTCCCACTCCACAAAGGTGGTGCCACAACCGACCCCAGAAACTATTGCCCTATAAGCCTGACTAGCCTGGTCTGCAAAGCTATGGAGCGTATCATCATGGAACTCATAAACAAAGACATTGGGGACCTCCAAACACTGGATCTTACCCAATTTGGCTTTGTTAAGGGCAGATCTTGCCTCTTGAACCTGGTTGACTTATTTGAAACAGTCACCAAGGCCATAGATGAAGGGAAGGTAGTCCACACAGCCTACCTGGACCTTGCAAAAGCCTTCGACTCAATACCCCACTCGGGCATCATAAATAAGCTCACCAGCTTAAATATCAACCCCTATGACACAAGATGGGTTGCAAACTGGCTCAGGGATAGAACCCACATGAATTGCAGGTGCCATGTCAGACTCTAAACCAGTTACAAGTGGCGTCCCACAAGGCTCAGTCCTGGGACCTCACTTGTTCGGTATATATTTCTCTGAGGTACAGGTTAACATGGGAGGACTATGGCTGACCAAGTTCGCAGATGACTGCAAACTGGGTGCCATAATCGACTCAACGACTGACACAAGCATCCTCCAAAAGGGTCTCACAGAGATGGATAGCTGGTGCCAGAACCATTGCTTAAAGCTAAATGCCAAAAAGTGCATAGTCATCCCCTTTGGGAAAAACAAAGTGCCCACAAATTACCACATAGGTGGTAATCCATTAAGTACTGCAGAAGTAATTAGGGATTTGGGACCCAAGTAGATAGCAATCTCTCCTTTGACAATCACATTGCCAAAGTGGTTAGAAAGACATTCTATATAGCCCACCTTATCACAAAAGGGTTCACATCTAGATCAAGAGAGGTCATTGTGCCCCTCTACTCATCACTCATCCGGCCCATAACTTAATACAATGCCCCATTTGGGATGTACCTTCCCCGACACCTGCAGCATCTGGAAAGACCCCAAAAGTACCTCTCTAAGAGAATCAAGGGACTCAAACAGATGCCCTATGCAGTTAGGCTAAAGAAACTCCAGCTCTACTCAGTTGCTTACCATCTACTCAGAGGCAATCTGTGCCTGACGTATAAAGCCATGTCCAACCCAGAATTAATGGACATGCTCCACCTCAGGAAATCCAAATCCCTTAGAGCTACACGATCCAGGGACTTAAACCTCAACACAGAAATAAATAGGAAATGCTGGAGAGACAAATTCATATCCCAGAGGCTCCCCTCACTCTGGAACAAAATCCCAATCCATGTTAGGCAGAGCCCCTCAATGACCCTCTTCAAGAGAAATCTTGACGAGTGGATGGGAGATCGTAGGTTTACCCCTGTGATCTCTTCTGTGTCCCTACTAGACAGAGGCACAGTAAACTAACCTTAAAGAGCTATCTTCTGTGACCTACTATACATAGGCAAAGTCAACTAATCTAAAAGGGTGGCGAAAGCCAAACACACTCTGGCTAGGCTTATAAATGCCCTAGGGCAGATAGCCTAGTATCAACCTATGAACCTATAAGATAAGAAACAAGACTGATTGCCAAACAAGTGGCTTGAGTTTTTCTAAAAACGTATTGTTATTAAAACATAATTGTTAAAATGTTCACATGCAACATTATTTGGTAATTGTAATAAAATATCACAATTGTGCATATATGTCACTCTTAAAAGTAAAAAAAAACTCAGTTACATCAAGTATAGCCAGCAGATGGGTTATAGTTTACATAGAATAAAGTATACAGGAGGGTACAAATAACTACTAGTTGTAGTAGACAGCAAAGGCAACAGAAAAAAATATATTCTGTCATTAAATACAGCCAAAAAAGTATCAAATCAGACAAAGGTCAACAGTTTAATAACCTATTAAAGTAAATGTATAACCAAAGTGTTGGGCTGATATACATTATAAAGCAAATAAACAATACTGCAGTACTATAGGGGGAGGGGTACTTTCTCAGTTTTACACTGACTGTGTGAGCAGTATTGCAAAAGTGTCTAAAATAAAGCTACAAAAAATAATATTTCATTCTTTCTTGACAATACTCTTTTGGGGGGGAGGAAAAACAGGTATTAGTGCATTAAAATATTGGTAAACAGATTAAATCTGACAGGATAAGATATTTTACAAGTTGCTAATAGCTATCATTCTAGTTATTATCGTATTGTTTAGTACTGAATTGTATTTACAACCTGTTAAACTGTAAAGCTATACAAGAGATGGCTTAAAATTGCTTTATTAAAGCTATACAAGAGAAAGTAAAGATATGTAAAAATTGACAAGAATGGTCACTGTTTTTAATGTTTTTGGCAAGACAATGTTGGTATGCAAAAAGCATAAATGTTTCTAATTTCTGGGTATATAGTGGCCTCTGGTGGCAATTCCACTAGATACTTCAAAAGAGACATAAGAATTTTTCAAGATGTTGCTTGATGTTAATGTTACAAAATTTGTAGACTGGACTATGTACAAATGTAAAGCATTCAGTACAAATTAAATTAATGTCTAGTAGTAATTTGTCCAAGTTGTAATATTATCATTGGTTTTACGTTGGAGTCTTATTACTGGTTTTTGGACCATCATTTTATCTGTACTAGTATTGGTTACCCCAGTTAGAGGAAAATTAAATATTGTATTCATACAGCTAATAGAATAATATGTGCATAACATTCTTTAGTATATACATCATGTTTTTTTAAATCCTCAAGTATTAAATATACTGAAATAATTGCATTCAAATATTTATTATATAAGCCCAGTTCAGTACTTTACCAAGATGTTAATGGGCAGTTCAGAGACATGACCACAATGTTATGGTTAAAATGACATTGAAGCTGTATATTTTCAGCAGTGTATAAATGCTTGGAGTAGCTCATAGTTCTTGTATCTTATAGATATTAGTCTATCTCTAATCTTTTGATATAAAATAATTAATAAAAGTAAAAAGTTAATTCAACAGGCACAAAGAGTTAATAAAAGAGCACTAAGTCATAAATTAAATTCTGTGATTGAAAAATAATAAATTAATCAAGTTAAAAAATAAAACTAAAGCAGACACAGCTCATAACTGAATATTTTCAGAAAATGGTTTGTAAAAGAAAAAGTTGTTAAATATATTCAGTTTTAGTAGTAATACTTACATCATTGTGTTAACTATGTAAAATTGCATTTTGACTTGTGTATCAAAAGAAGACTAAAGATTTTGTTTCTTAATGTGTTTTCTATGTAATATACCCACGGTGGTGGTGCTTTGGTAGCGTTGTCGTCTCACAGTAAGATGCTGTCCGGTTTGATTCTCAGCTAGAGCGTCTTCTACGTAGGGACATGCGTAAATGGGCGTACCTTCATTGAAGGTTGTGCATCAGGGCTGGTAACTCGGCATGTAAAAATCAACTACCAATCATTAGTGGACCGGAGTTCCGCTGTGGCGAACCCTAACCGGGAAAAGCCGAAATATACAAACAAAATGTGTTTTCTATGTAATGTGATCAAAAATACATATCAGTATAAAGTGTTTTAAGTATGTTTTAAAATAAAAAGAGGGAATTGTAAGATTATGCTCAACAAGGTTTTAAGGTTGAAAGTAACTTTGCTACAAATATGCAACATAAATAAGGAATAAGATAAAGCTTGCTTAAATGTAGAAACAGAGTTTAGTAATATGTGATTAGCATCCATACTAAATGACCTTGGCTTAAAAAATAAGGAACTTGCTTATGAGTGTATTACGCACACACATCAAGAAAGCTGACTTCTTACAGACTTGGCAAGAATGTAAAAAAAAAACAGGATATATCAGAAAAAACTAATCTGCTTTCTTTAAAGAATGGACAACAGGACATGTGTTTATCTACAAGGTGTTTCCTTGAAAAATATGCTTTTCTAAGAAAGTTTAAAAATATGCTTTTCTAAGAAAGTTTATCCACAAGGCGTTTCCTTAAAAATATATTTTTCTGCACTTATCAGCATTTACACAAGAACAGATGTGTCCGCATTTGCGTCATCAAGGCAGTATCTTTCCAAAACCAAAAAGGTGTGTGTTTAAAAATGTATATAAAGTCTGCATTAAATCCAGTTATGTTAGGAGTATTGGTAGGGACACATTTGTCCCGAGGTAAATGTTATATCCCTCACATCATCTGTACTATATGAGAAATAAAGTAGAACAATAACTAAAAGCTGTAACAGACGTACGTGTGGTTTATTATAAAAGTTATTGGTTACTGCTCTTAAAGACAGGTGCTGCAAAGTATATTCTCTCATCAGTGTATATTCTGCAAGTTTCTGTATGCAACAGACTGTGAATGCAACTATAACCAGACTTTGATTTCAGCAGAATCTAGCCAGCAAGACTGAGGGCTTAAGAAGACTTCAGATCCATCACAGTAAGCATGAGTAACATCACAGTGCTTTAGCACCTTAAAATTAATTTTTCATCCTGCTCCAGTCATCCTCACTCTGCTCAGGTTCACCATGCTCTCCTACCTTACCCCCATTCTCACCCACCCCAACTCCATTTCATTTATACTAACCAAACTACACCCACCTGAACTAATCACCCAATCATATTCAACCATACCAAATTAACTAATGACTCTATCACATACATCTTCCTAACTCCACTCCACATAGTGCATTCATACCCCCACTACTCCCTACCATGCATACTCACTACACAACAAACGTACTACAAGCTGGTAGCAAAATTCTACTTCAACACATATCCATTATCACCTTACTGGTAACAACCCTACACCTCACCACTCCCAACAACCATACAGTTATCTCCTTACACTCTCCCACATTCCCAATCCCCTCTAAAACTCAAACCTCACAGACTAATTTCTTCATAGCAGCACAACTCTTCAACTACTCCAAAACAGAGCTATTCTCATACAAATACTTACAGCTACTCACCTATACAGATTGGTTATACACTCCCAGACAGCAATCAAACTCCCACACCCATCACATCATAAAAAGTCCAACTTACAATTAAGTAGTGACATTCACCCCAACCCAGGACCCATATCTTCCCAACATAACCCTGACTGCTCACAGAAAACAAATCAACTTACTAAAGTAACTGACTCCTTGTCTAGTACTTACATTCCCAAAAAGAGTTCAGACATTCTCCTCATAAACATGAATATAAGAAGCTTAGTATACAAAATACACGAGTTCCATGCCACCCTATCCCTATATTCCCCTGACATAATAGTCCTAACAGAAACCTGTCTCAAACCCCACATAAACAATAATGAAATCTTACCCCCAACTATAAGATCCTTGGACTTGACAGAATACAAAAACTGGATGGAGGTGTAGCAATAATATATAAAGATACACTTGATATAGAACAACTACAGGTAAAACCCCCAGACCTAAATAACACTGAGCTGCTAGTATCCCAACTAAAACTCAACCACAATAAACACATAGTTGTACTAACAGCCTACACAGGTTCATAGGTAGGTACTAGGCTATCGGCCCAAGGGCCTAAGTAAGCCTAGCCAACATGTTTCCCTGGTTTATACCACCCAAGAAAGTTAATTTCCTGTGTCCCTGTTGAGCAGAGCCACAGAAGTGATCCCCGGTGTGTATTTCCTATTTCCCATCCAAACATCAAGATTTTTCTTGAAGAGTGCTAATGAAGAACTTTACTTGACATAGATGGGTAGCTTGTTCCAGAGTATAGG
The DNA here is from genome assembly GCF_019279795.1 of Protopterus annectens. NCBI lineage: Eukaryota > Metazoa > Chordata > Ceratodontiformes > Protopteridae > Protopterus > Protopterus annectens. The sequence goes on along the minus strand of NC_056734.1, from coordinate 505,864,844 downwards.
AAGTCTCTGGGACTGGAACCTATCCCTTCAGCATGTCTTGTTTATTGTGGTGACAAGGTTTAGGTCCCCAGAGTGTGTAGCTCAGAGGGATTGGATTACTTTAGGTGTAGCATGTCCAACAGCTCTAGGTTTAACATAGCTTTACATGTTAGGCAGAGATCTCCTCTGAGTAGGCGATATGCTACAGAGTAAAGCTGGAGTTTTTTGAGACGGTCAGTGTAGGACATCTGTTTGAGGTCAGTAATCCTCTTTGTGAGGTACTTCTGTGGCCTTTCCAGCTGCTGCAGATGTCTTGGGTGGTACATTCCAAAAGGGGTGTTGTACTCTATAATGGGTGTAATGATTGCCGAGTAGAGGGGAACAATGACCTCTTTTCCTGGATGAGAACCCTTTTGTGATGAGGTGTGCTACATAGAAGGATTTCCTAACTACTGTGGCAATGTAATTATCAAAGGAGAGAGTACTGTCCACCTGGGTCTCAAGGTCCTTTATCACACATTCGGCGTTAAGTAGACTGCTGTTTATGTGGTAGTTCATGGGTACAGAGTTTTTACCAAAGGGGATGACAATGCACTTTTTGGCATTGAGCTTGAGGCCATGGTTTTAACACCAGGCATTTGTCTCAGTGAAGCCCTTCTGTAGGATGTCCACATCATTTGAGGACTCGACAATGGCTCCTAGTTTGCAGTCATCTGTGAACTTCATTAGCCAGAGGCCTTCTGTATTAGCTTGTACTTCAGAGAAATAGATACCAAACAGGAGAGGTCCCAGGACTGAACCCTGTGGTACTCCACTTGTCACTGGTTTGAAGTCAGATTTGGAGTCTGCAACTTTTACAGTGTGAGTTCTGTCAGTGAGCCAGTTGGCAACCCATCTTGTGACATAGGGATGTATACCTAGTTTAGTGAGTTTACCTGTAATTCCAGAATGGGGAATGGTGTCAAAAGACTTAGCAAGGTCAAGATAGGCTGTGTGAACCACCTTACCCTCGTCTACGGCTTTGGTGACTGCCTCAACGAAGTTTATCAGATTCAGAAGGCATGATCTGCCTTTCACAAACCCAAACTGGGTGGGGTCCAGAGTTTGGAGGTTACCAATGTCTTTGTTTATGAGTTCCATGATAATACGTTCCATGGCCTTGCAGACCAGGCTTATCAGGCTAATAGGGTGATATTTCCCAGGATCAGTGGTGGCGCCCCCTTTGTGGAGTGGGATAACTGTTGCTGTGTGCCATTCAGTGGGCACAAAGCCTGATGTGAGACTATGATTGAACATGGTGCTTAGGTGGGGAGCCAGTTCATTCTGAAGTTTGTGTAAAACACAGCCTGGGATGTTGTCTGGTCTCATGGATTGCTGTGTTTTTGGTTTTAGAGAGTGCAGCTTTTACCTGCATAGATGTGATTACAGGACTCTGCATTCTTTCTGTATAGAACAGTATCTCAAATTGAACTGGCTCTGCCCGTGTACCAATCCTGATTAAGTTATATACTGAAAGGAGAATCTCTAAATATTAAACAGGTAACTATTCCACCAAGCTCTGTATGCCATTTAATGTCTCCTGCCTTTAATTGTGTCTGACCATGAGAATTGTGTACCCCTATTTGGGAACACCACGAACCATTGAATATAATCACTTTGTTTTTTATTCTTTGTTGTAAATGTTTTTATACTTTTTTATATTTTTTAAATGTTGTCTTTGTAATTTGTCTAATTGGAGCTTTTCTCCCCGGGCCTCAGCAGAAAATGGACATATATCCATTCGGACTATCCTGGTAAGCAAATAGGTTCATAGGTTCAGAGGTGGGTACTAGGCTGTCTGCCTGAAGGCATTTATAAGCCTAGCCAGAATGTGTTGGCTTTCGCCACCCCCTTAGATTACTTCCCTGTGCCTCTGTCCAGTAGAGCCACTGAAGTGATCCCCGAAGTAAACTTTCTGTTTCCCATCCACTCATCAAGGTTTGTTTTGAAGAGCGTTAGCATGGAACTCTGCCTAATACAGATTGGGATATTGTTCTAAAGCATGGGATGTCTCTGGGACAGGAATCTATCCCTCCAGCATGTCCTATTTATTGTTGTGGTGAGGTTTAGATCCCTAAAGCGTGTGGCTTGAGGGGATAAGGTATTCTTTAGATCGAGTATGTCCATCAATTCTGGGTTGGACATGGCCTTGTTTGTCAGGCAGAGATCACCTCTGAGTAGGCGGTATGCAATCAAGTACAGCTGGAGTTTCTTCAGTTGAGCTGCGTAGGGCATCTGTTTGAGGCCAGTGATCCACTTGGTGAGGTACTTCTGTGGTCTTTCCAGCTGTTGCAGGTGTCTTGTAAGGTACATCCTAAATGGGGCGTTGTACTCTATGATGGGTCTAATGAGTGATGAGTAGAGGGGCACAATGACCTCTTTTGATCTGGATGCAAACCCTTTTTTGATTAGGTGGGCCACGTAGAAGGATTTTCTAACCACTTTGGCGATGTGATTATCAAAGGTGAGATTACTATCTACTTGGGTCTCCAGATTCCTTATTACATCTTCCGTATTTAGGGGACTACCACCTATGTGGTAGTTTGTGGGTACTTTGTTTTTTCCAAAGGGGATGACTATGCACTTTTTGGCATTTAGCTTGAGGCCATGATTTTGACACCAGGTATCCGTCTCAGTGAGACCCTTTTGGAGGATGTCTGTGTCAGCCGGAGAGTCAATTATAGCCCCTAGTTTGCAGTCATCTGTGAACTTGGTCAGCCATAGTCCTCCTGTGCTTGCCTATACCTCTGAAAAGTATATGCCAAACAGGTGGGGTCCTATGACTGAGCCCTGGGGAATGCCACTTGTAACCGGTTTAGAGTCAGACCTAACTCCTGCAACTCTCACCATCTGGGTTCTGTCCATGAGCCAGTTGGCAACCCATCTTGTGACATAGGGGTTTATGTTCAGACTGGTGAGCTTGTCTATAATACCAGAATGGGGAATGATGTCGAAGGCCTTAGCGAGGTCTCGGTAGGCTGTTTGTACCACCTTTCTCTTGCCTATAGCCTTGGTAACTGTCTCAAAGAAGTCCACCAGGTTTAGGAGGCATGATCTGCCCTTAACGAAGCCAAACTGGGTAGGGTCTAGTGTTTGGAGGTTCCCAATGTCTCTGTTAATGAGTTCCATGATGATGCACTCCATAGCATCGCAGACCAAGCTAGTCAGGCTTATAGGGCGATAGTTCCCGTGGTCTGTTATGGCTCCGCCTTTGTGGAGCAGAATAACCATTGCTGTGTGCCACTCTATAGGTATTTAGCCTGTGGAGAGGCTGAGTTTGAACAGTGTGTGTAGGTGAGGGGGTAATTAATCTTTGAGCTTGTGTAGGACGCAGCCTGGGACACCATCTGGTCCCATTGATGCTGTGCTTTTGGCTTTGGAGAGGGCTGTTTTAACCTGAGTGTCTGTGATTTTAGGGACTCTACATTCTTCTGGTATGGTTATGGGCCCTTTTGGGGGTGGGGGGTGAAGTTTGCGCTGGATCTGTCTGCCAGGATGTTGGCGATATCAGTCAGTTCAGTACTCCAAGTAGATCTGAACAATGCCACTTAGATTCTTGACATAGCTAAATAATGCCTTGTGGTTAGCTTTGGAGTCCTTGGCAATATTTCTTTCAAAGCTCACCTTGGATGATTTTATGAGGGATCGTAGCTTCTTGCTGATACTGATCAGGGATGTCTTCCCTTCTCGGGATTTTACTCTTTTCTCCACTAGTTTCCTTCTTCTGTTGTATAGCTTGTTTATGGCAGGAGTCCACCAGACTGGTTTCCTTTTCTTGGAGGAGTGAGTCTTGGTTTTGCTTGGGATGGCATGATCCATGCATTCTTGTAGCTGCCTGTAGAATACATTAGCAAAGGATTTTGCAGCTTGGACAGTTTTATCCTTCAGCATGGGGCTTTGAAACTTTCTACCTCGGTCTTAAGTAATGTGAAGTTTGCTTTTGAAAAGTTTTTCATGGTGGTTTTCTTGTCCGGGGGGTGGGGGCGGAATATGGATATCCAAAATGATTTGTTTATGGTCAGATTTAACCAGTGAGGGGTTGACATCTAGTGTGGAACACCAGTCGCCCATGTTGGTGATGACCAGGTCCAGTATGTTGTCACCTCTGATGGGAGTGTTGACCAGTTGAACCAGGGTATTTGAGTTTATAAATTCTAGGAAAAGTTGGGCAAGGGAGTTAGTACTTGAGTAGTTCTCCCAGTTAACGTTTGGGCAATTGAAATCACCCAATATTTGGGTGTTTGGTAGGACCTTTATGTTTCCCAGTGTTTCCAGAAATGCAGAATGGGTGTCCTGGGACATGATGGGGGATCTGTAGCAAGCTACAATTTGAATTGCAGTTTTGCTTGTTGTTAGTTGCACGTGGATGATCTCTGAAGCATCATGCTGTGCCACTAACCTGGAGGTGTGGGTATCCTTGATGAATATGGATATGGCCCCACCTTTTGTATTTCAGCTTGGGTTCTGTGGCCGAAATGTATGGTATGAGCTGTAGCTTGGTAGTGCTGGGATGCTCTCTGGAGCCTTAAACCAAGTTTCTGTTACTGCACATATATCAATTTTCTCCATACTGAAGAGTGCCTTGAGTGTGTGCATTTTGAGGTTTAGACTTCTGGCATTGAGTAGCATTAACCTCAGTTTTTTTTTTACTTGTGCTATTTTTGGCAGTGGGTTTGTCCTTTGAGCTTTGCCTAAAAAAGGCACTATGGGGGTGACAAGAGCCTTGGCCAGTATTTGAAAGCCTAAGGGTGACAGGTGCAAGCCGTCTCTAGCGAAGTAACGTGGCTTGTCGAGCATGTCATCCCAGGCTGACAGACACTGGATCCCCTTTGAATGACACCAGAAACTTAGCCAATTGTTGAAATCAAGAATTTTTTCTTTATACCGTGGTATCATTCTTGGTGAGGGTGGGATGCTGCTCAGGGTCAGGGTCATACCGGCTTGGGCTATGTGATCAGAGAGTTCTTCCATGTCTCTTTTCATGTAGTCCAGGGAGGTCTGGCTCAGGTCATTCACATGACCACTATTCACACAAATGTAAAATAAATAAATAAATAAATAGATACGGGCCCTTTAGGGGGTGAGAGGGGGGTAAAGTTAGCACTGAACCTATCTGTCAGGATGTTGGCAATATCATTTGGTTCTGTAATTTTCATGCCGTTGTGCTGTAACTCAGAGCATATCTGGGTGTTGCTTTTGAGATTCTTGACATAGATATAGAATGCTTTGTGGCTGCCCTTAGAATCAGTGGTGATTTTGTTTTCATAGCTAGCTTTTGAGGATCGTATACGGGATCTCATCTTCATACTGAGGCTGACCAGGGAGCTCCTCCGCTCATGGGATTTTACTCTCTTTTGCAACAGTTTCTTCCTTCTGTTGTAAAGTTTGTTTATGGCAGGGGACCACCAGATTGGCTTCCTTTTTTTGGAAGATAGCTTTTTGGTTCTGTTTGGGATAGCACGATCCATGCACTCATGTAAGTGCTTATAGAGTGCATTTGTGTAGGATTCAGCAGTCGTAACTGTATTGTCCATGCATAGGTGTCATGAAGTTCGCCACTTCTGTCTTAAGAAGCATGAAGTTGGCTTTGGCAAAATTTTTTACCATGGTTTCCTTAATGGTGGGTGGGGGTGGGATGTGGATATCTAGGGTGATTAGCTTATGGTCGGATCTGACCAACGAGGAGTTGATTTCAGATGTGGAACACCGGTCACTCATGTTGGTAATGACTAGGTCTAGGATATTGTTGCCCCTGGTGGGGGTGTGGATAAGTTAATCGAGGGCATTGGAATTTATGAATTCCAGAAAGCATTGAGCAAAGGAGTTGGTACATGAGTTGTTTTCCCAGTTTATGGTGTTGTAGTTGAAATTGCCCATTATTAGGGTGTTTGGTTGAACCCTAATATTTTCCAGTATATCAAGAAAAGAGGAGTGGGAATCCTGGGACATGGTGGGGGATCTGTAGCAAGCTACAATTTGGATTGCAGTTTTGCCCAGAGTTAGTTGCACTTGGATAACCTCAGATGCATTATGCTGTGCAACTAGCCTGGTGGTGTGGATATCCTTAATGAATATGACACACCTCCGCCTTTGGTGTTCTGGTCCAGGTTAGATGGCCGAAAAGTGTGGTATGACTTATAGCCTGGTAATGCAGGGGTGCTCTCTTGAGCCTTGAAACAGGTCTCAGTCACTGCACAGATATTGATATTCTCCACTTTAAAGAGTGCCTTGAGTGAGTGCATTTTGAGATTTAGATTTCTAGTATTGAGTAGCATTACCCTCAGTTTTTGCTTGCCTATTCCTGTTATGGTGGTGAATTTGTCATATGAACCTTGCCTAAAAAAGGCACTATAGGGATGGCAAGAGCCTTAGCCAGTATTAAAAATCTCAGGGTCGACAGGTGCAGGCCATCTTTGGCAAAACATCATGGTCTGTTGACCATGTCATCCCAGGCAGACAGATACTGGATCCCCTTAGAATGACACCACAAGCTTAGCCAATTGTTGAAGGCAATCATTTTGTCCTTGTACTGTGGTATCATTCTGGATGATGGCAGGATGCTACATAGGGCTAGGGTCATACCTGCTTGGGCTACAAGATTGGAGTGCTCTTCCATGTCTCTTTTCATGTAATCCTGGGAGGTACATCTCAGGTCATTCACACCAACATGGACAATGACAGAGTCATATTTGTAGTTGTTGTGGAGTGACCTGAGTGGAGTGACCTGAGTGCATGGGTTATGTGGCGGATCCTGGCACCTGACAGACAGCTGACAGTAACCTTCTATTTGTTTAGCCTGGTGAGTAGGACATCAGTGTGCCTGACTATAGAGTCAACTATGACTAGCGTGTTGGGTACGGTGGTTTGCCTTATGGTCTGTGGTTTATTGGCACACTGAGTCTATGGGCTATGTGTCATTTGGGTTGTGTTGGGGGTGGAGGTTTCTTGTGTTTCTGCTTTGGAATTCTCTGTTGCTTGAGCAGATTATTATTGAGAGCCTCTGCAAATGTTTTTGTGTTTCTATGTGTGGATTTTTGTGGTGTAGGTTTAGTGGGACTATGTGATGAGTGTGGTGTGGTGCAAGTGTTTACCTTCTCCTCTTGACTGTCAAGTTCAGTCTTGGTTGGAGAGAGTTTTACCTCCAGTTTGGCTAGATAATTGCATCTCTCACAGGTTGTGGTGTTGTGTGGTAGGAGGAGAGGGTTGTCTGTGTACATGAGGCAATTGCGACATTGCCTCAAGATGCCTAGATTCATCAGATAGACAGGAAAGAACACTGGGAGATGACCCTTGGACATGCCTGAATAAAAAAACTACATTCCTCTAGACAAATGAGGAAAGTGAGTATAAGAACTGTCTTTCTCTAAGCAAGTGAGGAAAGTAAGTACAAACACTGTTTTCCTCTAGGTAAAGAGGAAGGTTGAGTGCTGTAGTAATTTGTAGCTTATTTAGTGCTAACAACAAGTTCTGAACAAGTGCTGAGCACGAATAAGCAAACTGAAGTGCTAAATCTAAGAATCTGCACCTGGATCTTGTGGTAGCTAGGCTACCTAGTGCTTACAACTCCCACTGATAAGCTAGAATTCTTCCCTCCAACACAGAAAGGCTTGGGGAGCTCAGAAGGTTACAAACAGTCCTGGATACAGCAAATCTGTATCTGGACTAGACTAGTTACAGGAAAGGTGAGAGACAAGTGCAAACACAGGCTTTTAAACCAGAAAGTTGAAAGAGGTGGAAAAACTGCCCAAACGGCCAATAAACTACAATTTCTGGGCCAGAAACCACTGTTGTGGTAGATAGGCTACCTAGTGCTTACCACTACCACTGATAAACTAGAAGGCTTCCCTCCAACACAGAAAGGCTTGGGGGCTCAGAAGCTTACAAACAGTTCTAGATACAGCAAATCTGTATCTGGACTAGACTAGTTACAGGAAAGGTGGGAAATGAGCGCAAACATGGGCTTTTAAACCAGAAGGTTGAAATAGATGGAAAAACTGCCTAAACGGCCAATAAACTAAAATGTCTGGGCCAGAAACCACTCTTGTGGTAGATAGGCTACCTAATGCTTACCACTCCCACTGATAAGCTAGAAGGCTTCCCTCCAACACAGAAAGGCTTGGGTTGCTCAGAAGCTTACAAACAGTCCTGGACACAGCAAGTCTGTATCTGGACTAGACTAGTTATAGGAAAGGTGGGAAACAAGCGCAAACATGGGCTTTTAAACCAGAAAGTTGAAAGAGATGGAAAAATTGCCAAATGGCCAATAAACTACAATTTCTGACCACTCTTGTGGTAGATAGATACCTAGTGCTTACCACTCCCAAAGATAAGCTAGAAGGCTTTCCTCCAACACAGAAAGGCTTGGGGGGCTCAAAAGCTTACAAACAGTCTTGGATACAGAAAATCTGTATCTGGTCTAGACTAGTTACAGGAAAGATGGGAAACAAATGCAAATGCAGGCTTTTAAACCAGAAAGTTGAAAGAGATGGAAAAACTGCCAAACGGCCAAAAACTACAATTTCTGGGCCTCATGCACAATAGAAAACCTACTTTCATGGGCACCCCTCACATTTAGTCATGAAACTATAGTATCTAATGTATATAGTAGCTGACGTCAATACTGACTGGCAAACATGCTCCTTCAAGAACCCTTCCTGCTTCTTAATCTTACATGGTTTCTCCCAAATTAGAGACACACCAACAAGGATAGACAAAAACAGCAAAAAAAAGCCATTTTTTAACTGGATGCTTATCAACAAACCAGCAGTGATCAAACACTCAGGCTGTCTCCTATACAGCCTAAGTGATCACCTATCAACCTTCTTAATAAGACCTCATAACTGTCCATCATAAACTGTAATATATAAGTAAGTACACAATAAAAGAAACGTTTCCACAAACACTTTTAAACTACTTCTCCAGAACTGCAGTTGGTCCCCCTCTAAAGCACCTTCCAGTAGATTCAGCTGTACAATATTTCAAAACAAATTCCTTGAAATTCTAAACAGCCTAGCACCTGTTAGGAATGTTAGAACCAAAGCGAATAACTTCCCATGGCTTACCGAGGAAAGAAGACAACAACTAAAACAAAGGGACAAATTCTGGACCAAATATCAAGTCAACAAAAATGAAGCATCCTTTAGTAACTATCGACACCTATGAAAGTTGTCCAAAAAACAAATCAAGAATGATAAAAAAACTCTTTTATACCAAAATCTAATACAAACACCAAAATAATCCAAAATATTCTGGGGTGCTATTAAACAACTTCTATATCCGGATAAAACCTCAACCCCTACCCCCAACACCTGTAATTCAAATGAAAGTATAGCTACCCAGTTCAACTCTTTTTTCATAAACTCCGTACTCTCACTTATTAAAGTGAAAAACAACAATCCACTAGCTATCCAACCTGAACCCGCAAGTACACTATCTACATTCTCACTAGAACCCATCCAAATAAACAAAATAAGACAACTATTAACCAAATTAAAACCAGAATAGCTATCTTTCTGATCACCAACAGGCTGTTAAATGGCAAAACAATATTTCATACCTATTACCAGTAACTGTAGTAGATGTCCCACAGTGTTCAATACTAGGTCCATTCCTTATCTCCATATACACAAACAAACTTCACACAGCTACCAGACTTGCTACAGTTAAATAATACACCAATTACTCTACCCTCCCTGCCACAGCTGCTAGAAAACACCCAAAAATCCTTTTCTGTCATTGAATCCTATCTAAACAACTATTAGCTCATTCTAAACTCTAACAAAGCCAAATTAATGCTTTTTACCAACAACCTTCACAAATCAAAGAGCCTCAGTCTGCACATTAAAATATCATCAACACTAATCGAGCCAGTCTCTGAAACAAAGCTAAAAGGCATTACCATTGATAACTGAGATTTGATAAGCATGTATCACAAATAATCAAAAAAGCCCACATAAAACTGGATTCTTCCCCACAGAATTAAAGCTTACCTTACCAATGCATCCAGACAAGCCATCACCAGGACTCACCTATTATCTACTATAATGTATGCCTCCACTATATTTACAGACATCCAAAAACTTTAAGCTAGATACGTTACCAGAAAATCGCTAAATTTGCCGCAGGCCTACCTCATAAAACTCATCATTGCATCACTCTCAGGCAACTAAAATGGCTTGAATTACCTAATCTCTTATCTTTCAACCAACTCACATAAACTCACTTTATCATATAGCAACTTAAAAAATGTCTATCTCTCCAAACCTTAGTTCAAACAGAAGCCAAAAATAGACCCCTGAGATCCTCTAACAAACTACTGCTAAAAGTGTCAAAAACCAATGACAGCTTCAGGGATGCTCTTTACTCAAACCACATATCTAAAGCATGGACCTCCATCCCCCAAACTATTCTGAACACCTTCATCCCCACAACATTTAAAACTCTGCTTTGGAATCATATAAATGGCAACTGTTATACTCCTGCTCAACTCCAGGCTGAATACCTTTCTCGTCTTTTCTTCCCCTGCTTCCCCAACACTTTTTTTTCTTTTTCTTCTACTACTATTCTCACTCTTGCAGTTCTCTTAACCGTATATTGTATCACCAATATGATTTGATGTTGCAGTTTCATACATTTACTGAAAGACTCACTGCTGCTGTGTTTTCATATTTTCAGAGATGATCTCTTTAAACTGTATGTAAATGTTATAATCAATGTATAGGATATCTGTGTTACTTTTTTCTTATCAATAAGAATACCAATGTATAGTTACTTGAAAAACAATGTAATGTTTGTACCTATGGATTACTCTATGCACTTTCCTTTAAATCTATTCGTAAGTATTTAAAGTAAACTGTTTTCTATATGTGGAGCTTTTCTCCCCAGGCCTCCATTGAAAGTGGGCTACTAGCCCAGTCAGACCTCCCCGGTAAACAAATGTCAATTAAATAAAAATACATTTTTCAACAGTTGAATATTTGGAGTCTTTCCTACTTGTACAACTGTCATGTGTAAACTCTTGTCTAGTCACACCTCGTTGTGTTTCTGGAAAATTTTGTTTCATGTTTTGAACTCATCTTCTTATTATTTTAAAATGTTGTTTAATATTTCAAGTACTAGGGGTACACACTATAATTTTCCCTTTTTCTTTACTTTCTTTCACAAATTCATTATTTTTATGGTCACACTATCCAAACTCAACAGTCTATGATAGGAACTATATCCCTCATTTGCAAAGCAGTTTAAAATGTACAGTTTATTGCACACATCTGTGTTTTTATAATATAAAAAGTGCAGCACTTTAAACAATATAGTGCCCATTTATTCTTTAATAAATCTTCAAGAGCAAAACTGTAAAATTCCACCATTTTCACAAAGAAAAAAAGGTAATAGTGCAATCTTCTGTAGTTCTGTGAAATTCTGAAAAAAATCTACATTATTATATTCCTTAGTGGTACCGCTTACAATCACATATATTAACTTCACTTCTATATGTTTTGTTGTGCATGCATTTACTTATTACCAGATAACAGATAGTATGATATTTGTAATATAGTTTCTTAATCTCATGTATATGCTATTAAAATATAGCCATTAATTATACTTATTTTGGGCTGAAATTAATGAAAGATGCACACAATTCACTGTACCATTTCAGTGTTGTATTGTGTTGTAAGTCTGCTCATCTGCTCATCTTATAATTTCATACGCAGGGTACACCCTGCATGTAATCAATATCTCCATTTTAGACAAAATAATAAATAAATAAACAAATAAACAAACTTAATCATGTTAATTGTTTTATACTATACTGTTTACTACTTGTATACATGTAGTAAGTAGTTTTGGTATCTACTTCGACCAGGCCATATTCAAGTTTAGATGATAGTAAGTTAAGAATACAGTTTAAATGTAGTTTTAATTTATATTCAAAATTTCGTAGGTAGAATATTTCCTTCCCTCCTCCTTTCTCTCCTACTGATCACTTGAATCAGGCAGGGTTTAAATATAAGAGATTTAAAGTGGTGGCTGAGTAATACAAGTTGTTAGTAGATCAGCAAATATGCATGTATGCGCATGTGTATGTATGTATGCATGTGTGCATGTATATGTATGTATGTGTGTATGTATGTGCATGCACAAATGGCTCTACTTTATTACAATGAAATCCCACTTTACCAAAATCCAAAACAATGAGACCACATCAAAAAACCCCACAACAATGAACATTTACAACAAAGAAACCCAAAACCATGAAACACTAACACAGACATCACAAACACACACATACACACACAACCACCCCAAATTACCTAACACACAATACTACAAACCATATAGGCAGGGGGGTAAGCCCCCCTGCACCTCCCACACCCCCCTTCTTTATCATTCTAACTCTGAGATCGCACAGACACACAAGGCACACTCACACCCACACATTACATTCCCTCACAAACACACCACACTCACAACACACACTTACACACACCACTACACCTCAAACAGACACTTACACATACATACTTATGGGCATCGGAACACCAGAAGTGCTAAACACAATTCCATAATGTCGGGATTTGAATTCTGTGCTTCTGGGGTTTCGATGTTCTGAAGTTTCGAACATCTGGTCCCGCTCTTACAGGTTTCGTTTATATGAACTTTCATTCATATGAAGGGAACCCGTACAAATGTATGTATGTGTGCATGTATATATGTACGTGTGTATGTAGTTATTTATGCTTAATTGCAGTAATGCACTTATCACAATAACCAATTTAAGGCCCAGCCCGGCTACATATACTCACTATCATACAGATAGCTATGACATGTGTTGCAACAATTCTTGTTGAACAGATTATATAAATTGCATAAAAATAATACTGAAAAAAAATATCATTGATTACTAAATATGTTGCTACACTTTTCATAAGTACACATTTTCAGTTTGAAGTGATGATTTAGAGAAGGAAGCAACTGAGCTGTTAACAATAAAGGGTGGTACAGCCAACTAGATAGTACCTGTACTTCACTTGCTGTGAGAAATTTCTTTTGAACTGAGATGCAAATGCAGAATAGTTCAAAGGTCTTTTAGGCATAGTAGAAGAGATTCCAGGAGTTTTTTTGTACTAAAATTGAACATGTGTGGTTTGATGCAGTATAGTTTGGCTTTGGAGACTTGAGGCTGAGAGGTGATGGAGAATATTTTCTGAGGTTATAGGAAGAGGTTTTTGGAGAAAGCATTGCTGCAAGATGACAGCAAGTCTCAAGATGTAGGAGTCTGAAAAGAAGTCACTCAATTAAGTGGTATGTTCCTTGATAGGTAGCCAGTTAGTGTTTGACAGAGTAAGGCAGTGTTTTTTTATGGGGGGGTGGGGGGTGGGATTTGTCACGAAAAAACATGCTTTATTTGTAATGATCTATAGGTTGGGCATGTTTTTACTAGATGATGAAGGAAAATGTACAAGCCATTGTTAAACTGAGGAAAGAGGGCGATTTTGCCAATATCATCTCATGGTAGTAAAGTTAGGCAAGGAGAAATTGTCCTAGCCCAGGAGAGTACAGGATTAATTTTATTTCTGTTGTTTTTTTTGTGATTCTGGAAGTTAAGTATTTGGTCCAGCTATATGCGCAGATATTTGAAAAGAGCTGCCTGTTTCAATTTCTTTGCTATCTAGAGAGAGTGAAGATTTGGTAAGTTTTTGATTAACACTTTAAAGCATATTGTTCGTTTTGGTGGTGGTAAGTACTTGTTTGTATTTGAATAGTTATATGTTAATGGAGTGAAGGTAATTTCAATCTGAGTTTGAATCCCAGAGTTAAAGGGATAGAACCATATCATCTGCATATAAAAATCAGAGGTATATGTGGGTGGTAGAACCATATCATCTACATATAAAATCAGAGGTATATGTGGGAGGTCATAAAGTAGTTTATTGGCAAAAACTAAGAATAGCAATGCATCCTCAGTGTATATCTTTGCATAGTGGAGATGCTTCAGATATGGAATAATCTATTTTGATGCTGAAGAGTTTGTTAGAGAAGTTTTTGAACAAACAAGTTGCATCTGTGCTTATGCCACTGTCATTCTGTGAAGGAGCATGTGGTCAATGGCCTTTATGGAATCTATAAACAGAACATATGTAAGGTTGCTATTATCCATGTTAACTAAGATATCATATGTGACGGTTCATACAGCAGCTATTCATTGCAATTACCTTAAATAATACTACTCTAAGAAGCCATTTCATATCTTAGACTATTTCTAGTATTTGGAACTCAGTGCCTCCAAAATATGAACTTCTGATAATTTGGTAGTGTTTAAATAAAATAATTTATGATCTTTGGTTGGGAGAGAAGGCATATGATTATTACTTAAAGGATCAAATGTTTTACTATGGTCTTGTTGCCAAATGCACTGATATAACTTATATAGGTTCATAGGTAAATACTTGACAATCAGTATGAAGACCATTACAAGCCTTACCAAAATACCCTATTCTGATATGACCTCTAGCCTCAAGGAAGACAAGGAAAGATAGACTGGGGGAGAATATAAGGCAGCCTATTCATTTATCTTGGTTTACTGTGAAGGGTGCAATGGTGCAACTCTGCTTGACATATAGTGGAAGTTTCTTCCATATCTGAGGAATACTCTGGAACATAAATCTATCACACCAACATGTCCTACAGATCTGCTAATGAAGATTTAGTTAATTTAACAGAGTATCTGAGGTACCATTAATTCTAAAAAGGAATAGGTCAAATAGGGTTAGATCTTTCATGCCTCAAAAGACTAGCCACAGATCTCTGTGTATGAGTTTGTAAGAGAAAGACTACAGAGAAAGGATGAGAGTTTCTCCTGAACACTAAGAGTTTTCAGGCCATTGATTTTTGTAGATGTTAATCTCTGAGGTCTCTCAAGTTGTGTGGTATATTTAGACAAATACATGCCAAATGGTGATAAGATATGAGGAAAGGGGAAATAAGACTATTTGGATCTTGTAGAGATGCCAGTGAAAGTAGATGAGCCAGATAAAATGCTTTCTGAATTACTGTGGAGACATGATGGTCCAATGAAAAGGAATTATCAACAAGAATGCCTAAATCCCTTACAATAGTATATGATTTGTGGAATACATCATCTACATAGTAAGGAAAACTATCTTTTTTAACAAAATGAATTATGATACATTTTTTATTCTTAATTTGAGACAATTGACTTGCAACAATTGTTAGCATGGTGTAACCCATGTTGGAGGAATTGTGAGTCAATTAAAGATCGTATAACATCAGTTAATTTACAGTTGTCTGCAAGCTTAGTTAATCATATGCTAGGAGTGCGGGCCTGAAGGTCTGAGAAATAAATGCTAAATAGGAAAGGGCTCAAAACTGAAGTCTGTCTTACACCACTGGTAACTTTTTGGCTTTCAGAAGTGGCACCTGCAAATCTAACCACATGATTCTGTCAGGCAACCAGTTAGCTATGCACCACACAATATAAGGATTTATATTCAGATTTACAAGTCTATCAATAATGCCTGTATGGTGAATAATATCAAAGGCCCTGGCCAGGTGTAGATACGCTATATGCACTGCACAACCACTTTGGATATTATTTCAAAGAAATAAATGAGGTTATATATGCAAGACCTTCCTTTGGCAAAACCAAATTGATGAGTGTCCATGGTCAAGAAATTTTCAATGTCCAGATTAATGATGTCTGAGGTAATGTGCTGCATAGCTTTACATATGGGGCCACCCGTCTATGCTGGCATTACAATGGCTGTTTCCAAGCTGCAGGAATGTAACCAGTGGAGAGGCTTAGGTTAAAGAGGTTAACACTGAATGTGTGACAGACACTTTCAATGTGGAACTTTGAGGAATATGAACTTTATATGCTCCCTTATGAAGTATGTTTTTCTTAATGAGGTACACTTGAGATATATGATATGAAGAATGACTACAACACTTAGGATGGTATTCTGTTAAATACAATCAGAAGAGAGGTAACCTCACTCTTATGTTGTTGTTTTTCTTTCAGCTTTTCCCGGTTAGGGGTTGCCACAGTGGAACTCCGGTCCGCTAATGATTGGGAGTAGATTTTTATGGTGCCGAGGTGCCAGCTCGACGCCCAACCTTCAACGAAGGCACGCCCATTCACACATGTCTTAAAAATGCTACTCAACTGCGGGGAGGACATGCAGAATCCACACAGAAGGCACTCCAGCCAAGAATCGAATGAGAGAACCTCTTGCTGTGAGGTGACAACGCTACTGCTGCACCAAGGTAACCTCACTCTTATACATACACTCTTATACATAAGAATAAGAATTAATTAAGAATGCGTTTTAAAGAAGATTTGAACATGTAGAGGTTGAGTGATGACTTGGTTATGATTTGGGAGTGGGTTCCAGCTATTTTTACCATATTTGAGTGTAGAGTGCATCCTGCAGTTTTTTTTTTGTGTGTGTGTGTGTGTGTGTGTGTGTGTGTGTGTGTGTGTGTGTGTGTGTATGATAAAGAGTTCATCATTTGATCTTAAGGGGGACATTCTGAGGTATAAGTTAGGAGAATTGTGCTAGGAGATGGGACAGCTGAAGGATTGCTTACTTTTGTGCTGAGGTTAAATGGATGTATTTAAGACGGGGAAGTATTTCTAAGTAATTTAGTTCTTTTACTATAACAGAGTGATTGGGTATATTTGTAGCAAAGCATGCAATCTTGTTATACTGTTGCACACGTTTATTTTTCAGAGAGATTTTATGGTTTGTAAGGATGGATGCTCTGTATAAACCTGGTGGTAGTGGGAAGTGGTAGGAAGGATTGCTTTAGCATTAGTTGAGCAAGTCTTTTTCTTTTGTAAGGCATTCCTAATTTTTGGTGTGATTTTTAAATTGGGTTTAGGTTATGTAAGACAAATAGAAAGTCATCTATGGTAATGACAAGCAATTTAGTAATTCATATTACTTCAATGTCAATGATGTTTAGGGAGGTAATTTTTAAATTACTTTTGTCAAGGGTATGTGAATTGGGGGAAAAAAACAGGAATAGTTTTATTTAAAGTTGAACAGTAATTTAGCATGTTGGAACCAGGTTACAATAATGTTAAAGGCTTTTTGTGTTATTTGTTGAAGAGGGGTTAGGCTATCAGAGGAGCAGATATGAACAGTCACCTGTGTATTGTACGAAAGGGGGTTGTTGGAAAGAAGTGTACAGATTGTTGGTGAATATATTAAACAACAAGGGACCAAGAATGGAGCCTTGGGGTGCACTTGTGGTAGGTAGAAGAAAAGGGGATAGGCTGCAGAGCCATTTAATGTATGGTTACCTATTAAACAAGTAGCTTCTGAATCAAGCAAAAGTAGAATGTGTGAAGCCAAAGGAGGCCATTTCGTGTAAGAGTTTGCTGTGTGATACTGTGGAAGGCCTTAGATAGGTCTAAGAATAAAGAAGATAAAGATTTGTTTTTTTAAGAAAATTTTTATTTATTTAGCATATTTACAGGATATAGAAAGGAATAAATTCAACATCACAGTATCTTCGCAAATCCTTATCTGTTTAAAAACTTTCATTTGTCTCTCTAGTGCTTGCTGTCTGTAGGCTATTGTGTAAACTGAAACATTTCCTCTGTGTAATTATCTCTTGGCTAGTGGGGGCTGGTTCTTTTGTGTTCTTGTAAAAAAAAAAAAAAAAAAAAAAGAAGCTGTTCTGGTTTTTTAGCCCTAACTTTGGTAGGGTTTCTATCTTTACAAGACTGGAGAAGTTGTTGACTGCAACTGAGCTGGAAATATAAGTATCTCGATTTTTTTTGATTATTTTTACAGATTACTGTTTTTAAAATTTAATATATATAAAGCACTTTGTCTATTCAGTATCTTCACAAATCCTTATCTGTTTAAAAACTTTCATTTGTCTCTCTAGTGCTTGCTGTCTGTAGGCTATTGTGTAAACTGAAACATTTCCTCTGTGTAATTATCTCTTGGCTAGTGGGGGCTGGTTCTTTTGTGTTCTTGTAAAAAAAAAAAAAAAAGAAGAAGCTGTTCTGGTTTTTAAGCCCTAACTTTGGTAGGGTTTCTGTCTTTACAAGACTGGAGAAGTTGTTGACCGCAACTGAGCTGGAAATATAAGTATCTTGATTTTTTTATTATTTTTACAGATTACTGTTTTTAAAAATTAATATATATAAAGCACTTTGTCTATTCAGTATCTTCACAAATCCTTATCTGTTTAAAAACTTTCATTTGTCTCTCTAGTGCTTGCTGTCTGTAGGCTATTGTGTAAACTGAAACATTTCCTCTGTGTAATTATCTCTTGGCTAGTGGGGGCTGGTTCTTTTGTGTTCTTGTAAAAAAAAAAAAAAAAAAAAGAAGCTGTTCTGGTTTTTTAGCCCTAACTTTGGTAGGGTTTCTATCTTTACAAGACTGGAGAAGTTGTTGACCGCAACTGAGCTGGAAATATAAGTATCTCGATTTTTTTTTTATTATTTTTACAGATTACTGTTTTTAAAATTTTATATATATAAAGCACTTTGTCTATTCAGTATCTTCACAAATCCTTATCTGTTTAAAAACTTTCATTTGTCTCTCTAGTGCTTGCTGTCTGTAGGCTATTGTGTAAACTGAAACATTTCCTCTGTGTAATTATCTCTTGGCTAGTGGGGGCTGGTTCTTTTGTGTTCTTGTAAAAAAAAAAAAAAAAAGAAGAAGCTGTTCTGGTTTTTAAGCCCTAACTTTGGTAGGGTTTCTATCTTTACAAGACTGGAGAAGTTGTTGACCGCAACTGAGCTGGAAATATAAGTATCTCGATTTTTTTTTGATTATTTTTACAGATTACTGTTTTTAAAATTTAATATATATAAAGCACTTTGTCTATTCAGTATCTTCACAAATCCTTATCTGTTTAAAAACTTTCATTTGTCTCTGTAGTGCTTGCAGTCTTGTAGGCTATTGTGTAAACTGAAACATTTCCTCTGTGTAATTATCTCTTGGCTAGTGGGGGCTGGTTCTTTTGTGTTCTTGTAAAAAAAAAAAAAAAAAAGAAGAAGCTGTTCTGGTTTTTAAGCCCTAACTTTGGTAGGGTTTCTGTCTTTACAAGACTGGAGAAGTTGTTGACCGCAACTGAGCTGGAAATGTAAGTATCTTGATTTTTTTTGATTATTTTTACAGATTACTGTTTTTCAAAATTAATATATATAAAGCACTTTGTCTATTCAGTATCTTCACAAATCCTTATCTGTTTAAAAACTTTCATTTGTCTCTCTAGTGCTTGCTGTCTTGAAACATTCTGTCTAATTATCTCTGTGTTGCTCTTTGGGTTCTTTGTGTTCTTGTAAAAAAAAAAAAAAAAAAAAAAAAAAAAGTTTGTTCTGGCCTAACTGGTAGGTTTGGGTTCTTACAAGACTTGGAGGAGGTTGTTTGTGACTGCTGAAGAGCTGGAAATATAATATCTTTTTTTTTTTTTTTTTTTTTTTACAGATTGTTGTTTTTAAAATATATATAAAGCACTTTTGTCTATTCAGTATCTTTCACAAATCCTTATCTGTTTAAAACTAGTGCTTGCTGTCTGTAGGCTATTGTGTAAACTGAAACATTTCCTCTGTGTAATTATCTCTTGGCTAGTGGGGGCTGGTTCTTTTGTGTTCTTGTAAAAAAAAAAAAAGAAGCTGTTCTGGTTTTTTAGCCCTAACTTTGGTAGGGTTTCTATCTTTACAAGACTGGAGAAGTTGTTGACCGCAACTGAGCTGGAAATATAAGTATCTCGATTTTTTTTGATTATTTTTACAGATTACTGTTTTTAAAATTTAATATATATAAAGCACTTTGTCTATTCAGTATCTTCACAAATCCTTATCTGTTTAAAAACTTTCATTTATCTCTCTAGTGCTTGCTGTCTGTAGGCTATTGTGTAAACTGAAACATTTCCTCTGTGTA
The DNA here is from genome assembly GCF_019279795.1 of Protopterus annectens. NCBI lineage: Eukaryota > Metazoa > Chordata > Ceratodontiformes > Protopteridae > Protopterus > Protopterus annectens. The sequence goes on along the minus strand of NC_056734.1, from coordinate 505,844,898 downwards.
ATTATCTCTTGGCTATTGGGGGCTGGTTCTTTTGTGTTCTTGTAAAAAAAAAAAAGAAGCTATTCTGGTTTTTAAGCCCTAACTTTGGTAGGGTTTCTGTCTTTACAAGACTGGAGAAGTTGTTGACCGCAACTGAGCTGGAAATATAAGTATCTTGATTTTTTTTTGATTATTTTTACAGATTACTGTTTTTAAAATTTAATATATATAAAGCACTTTGTCTATTCAGTATCTTCACAAATCCTTATCTGTTTAAAAACTTTCATTTGTCTCTCTAGTGCTTGCTGTCTGTAGGCTATTGTGTAAACTGAAACATTTCCTCTGTGTAATTATCTCTTGGCTAGTGGGGGCTGGTTCTTTTGTGTTCTTGTAAAAAAAAAAAAAAAAAGAAGCTGTTCTGGTTTTTTAGCCCTAACTTTGGTAGGGTTTCTATCTTTACAAGACTGGAGAAGTTGTTGACTGCAACTGAGCTGGAAATATAAGTATCTCGATTTTTTTTGATTATTTTTACAGATTACTGTTTTTAAAATTTAATATATATAAAGCACTTTGTCTATTCAGTATCTTCACAAATCCTTATCTGTTTAAAAACTTTCATTTGTCTCTCTAGTGCTTTCTGTCTGTAGGCTATTGTGTAAACTGAAACATTTCCTCTGTGTAATTATCTTTTGGCTAGTGGGGGCTGGTTCTTTTGTGTTCTTGTAAAAAAAAAAAAAAAAAGAAGAAGCTGTTCTGGTTTTTAAGCCCTAACTTTGGTAGGGTTTCTGTCTTTACAAGACTGGAGAAGTTGTTGACCGCAACTGAGCTGGAAATATAAGTATCTTGATTTTTTTTGATTATTTTTACAGATTACTGTTTTTAAAATTTAATATATATAAAGCACTTTGTCTATTCAGTATCTTCACAAATCCTTATCTGTTTAAAAACTTTCATTTGTCTCTCTAGTGCTTGCTGTCTGTAGGCTATTGTGTAAACTGAAACATTTCCTCTGTGTAATTATCTCTTGGCTAGTGGGGGCTGGTTCTTTTGTCTTCTTGTAAAAAAAAAAAAAAAAGAAGCTGTTCTGGTTTTTTAGCCCTAACTTTGGTAGGGTTTCTATCTTTACAAGACTGGAGAAGTTGTTGACCGCAACTGAGCTGGAAATATAAGTATCTCGATTTTTTTTTGATTATTTTTACAGATTACTGTTTTTAAAATTTAATATATATAAAGCACTTTGTCTATTCAGTATCTTCACAAATCCTTATCTGTTTAAAAACTTTCATTTGTCTCTCTAGTGCTTGCTGTCTGTAGGCTATTTTCTTCCACCCTCCCTCCCTGTTGGTGTCTTGCTCTTATACTTGGTGGCTTTGCAGTTGCCCGCCCCTACTGTGACACACCTCCCAGTCTAGTGTCATTAGCTCATTCTGCCTAATACAGAGAGAACATTTGATAAGGCCTTCAGTTCCTCCTTTTTCCCTTTCAAAAAGTAAAACAAAACTTTTTCTTTTTTTTCTCTTTCGCCTGAACCTTCTTGTGTTCTGACTGTCATTCTCAAACATTTTGGAAATATACAGTATATTTCAGAGCATTTGTTATAACTGTATTTGCTATAACTGATTTAAGTATTTTTTTCTGGCTTTTTGATTGTTTACTGCTTAGCAACTGCATTTTCTCCTGTTTATACAGCTCTGCATTCTATTTAAACTGTTTTTGTGTTGATTAACTGTTTTGCACTTTTAAAAAGCTGTTTGTTGCTTAATTTTACCTGTAGGCTAACACACTCAAGTGCGCTAGCCGTTTAAAAGCATTTATAGCATTTACTGTCTGTTTTGCCTCTGTATTCTGCAAAAAAGAAAAAAAACAAAAAAACAAACAAAAAAAAAATCTTGTTTTCCCGCCTTACTGAACTAGAATAGTCCAGTCTTCAGAGTTTGTTGATCTCTGGGCTTTGTCTTGGTTCTTGTGCTATTCCATATCCTTATTTGGATAAAAGGAAGCGTCTTTGTTCACCAGTGGGAGTGGGGAGCACTGAGCAGCCTATTTGTCCCTAGAGGAGTGGTTCCAGCCAGAAACTTGTAGTCTATTGGCCATTTTGGGTCAATTCCTATCTCTTTTCAGCCCCCTGTAATAAAGCCCGCTTTAGCGCGCTTTTTCGCTTGTATTCAACTCAGCACCGCTCCTCGTGGTGTCCTGCACAGTTCTACAAGCAGCAGAGAGCAAAAGAGTGACTTTTTCCTGATTTAAGTATTTTTTCTGGCTTTTGATTATTTACTGCTTAGCGACTGCATTTTCGCCTGTTTATACAGCTCTGCATTCTATTTAAACTGTTTTTGTGTTGATTAACTGTTTTGCACTTTTAAAAAGTTATTTGTTGCTTAATTTTACCTGTAGGCTAACACACTCAAGTGCGCTAGCTGTTTAAAAGCATTTATAGCATTTACTGTCTGTTTTTCCTCTGTTTTCTGCAAAAAAGAAAAAAAAAAAAAAAAAAAAATCTTGTTTTCCCGCCTTACTGAACTAGAATAGTCCAGTCTTCAGAGTTTGCTGATCTCTGGGCTTTGTCTTGGTTCTTGTGCTATTCCATATCCTTATTTGGATAAAAGGAAGCGTCTTTGTTCACCAGTGGGAGTGGGGAGCACTGAGCAGCCTATTTGTCCCTAGAGGAGTGGTTCCAGCCAGAAACTTGTAGTCTATTGGCCATTTTGGGTCAATTCCTAGCTCTTTTCAGCCCCCTGTAATAAAGCCTGCTTTAGCGTGCTTTTGTGTGATTTAGCGCGGAGTTGCCCATAGAGCACCATCAGGCAGCGCCAGTTAAACAAGGGTAAACTATTTCTGGCTCCGTAATGTCTGCTCTTCAATTTTTCCCTTAGAACTTCTCTACTTTCAATCTAAACAGTCTATTCTCTATCTCAAAAGCTCAGCACTTGCTCCTAAAGCATTTTTATATAGGTAAAGTACTTATATACTAATCAAAGTACTACATTAGCCTAGAATCCCCTTGAGTACCCATTTCCCTATAGGTCCCTTCTGACTCAGTTACACAGCAAACTTTTTCACTTTTTCTAGCATGTCGAAGGGTCAGTTGCTAGCGTCCTCTCCTGTTCAGCTGGTGAATCTGGGCATCTTGAGGCAATGTTACAATTGCCTCATGTACACAGACAACCCACTCCTTCTCCCACAAAACACAAATACATGTGAGAGATGCAACTATATAGCCAAACTGGAGGCTGAGCTCTCTCAACTCAGGACTGGCAAGACCAGACAGGAGGAGAAGGAAACCACGCACACCACAAACCCAGTTTCACATAGAACTATCACAACTGCAAAACAAACACATAAACACACAAAGACATACTGGAGGCACTGATCAAAAATCTACCAAAACTACAGAGGCCTCCAAAGCAGACACCCAAGCAACTGCCACCTCAAGACATAAGACATGCAACACATAGTTCTCAAAGTCGGTGTGCTAAACAGTCACAGCCCTTAAGGCCAAACACAATGCCAGACACACTTGTTATAGGTGACTCCATAGTCAGACACACTGACGTCCCACTCACCAGACTGAACAAAGAAAATATCACAGTAAGCTGCCTGTCAGGCGCTAGAATCCGCCACATAACACAAGCACTCAGGTCACTCCACAGCAAGTACAAGTATGACTCAGTCATTGTCCATGCCGGTGTGAACGACCTGAGACGTACCTCCTTGGACTACATGAAAAGAGACATAGAGGAGCTTTCAGATTATGTAGCCCAGGCCGGTATGACCCTGACCCTGAGCAGTATCCTACCCTCACCAAGAATGATGCCACAATACAGAGACAAAATGATCAGCTTTAATAACTGGCTTAATTACTGGTGTCATTCTAAGGGGATCCAATGTCTGTCTGCCTGGGATGACATGCTTGACAAGCCACGCTGCTTCGCAAGGGATGGCCTGCACCTGTCACCCCTGGGCTTCCGGATATTGGCAAAGGCTCTTGCCACGCCCATAGTGCCTTTTTTAGGCAAGGCTCAAATGATAAACCTACCGCCCTAGAAAACAAAAATGGAGAAAAACTAAGGGTAATACTGCTCAATGCCAGAAGTCTAAACCTCAAGATGCACGCCCTCGAAGCCCTCCTCAGTATGGAGAAAATCGATGTCTGTGCTGTGACTGAAACCTGGTTCAAGGCTCCTGAGAGCACCCCAGCACTATCAGGTTATACCTCATATCATGCGTTCCGGCCCCAAAATCCGGATCGAACCACAAAAGGAGGGGGAGTATCCATATTCATAAAGGATACCCACACCTCCAGGTTAGTGGCAATGCATGAAGCATCAGAGACCATCCAGGTGCAATTAACCATAGATAAAACTGCCCTACAGTTTGTAGCATGCTACAGACCACCCTCTCAAACTCAGGAAACCCACACAACCTTCCTGAAGACACTGGAGAGTATGAATGTCTCTCCAAACACCATCATATTGGGTGACTTCAACTACCCAAACATAGACTGGGAACATTACTCAAGCCCCAACACCCTAGCCCAAAGGTTCCTTGAGTTCATAAACTCAAATGCTATGGAACAACTAGTCACCATTCCCACAAGAGGAGAAGATATACTAGACCTGATCATCACAAACATGGGGACAAAATGCTCAACACCGGAAGTATATCCCTCATTGGTGAGATCAGACCATAAATTAATCTCACTGGAGATCCACATCCCGCCCCCAACCCCAGCAAAAAAGACCACAGTGAAGAACTTCTCAAAAGCAAACTTCACACTTCTTAAGACTGGAGTGGTATCCTTCAAGGCCCCCGAGCCAGTGGAAACCACAACCCACGCTGCTGAATCCCTTACAAATGCCTTCTACGAGCACCTCCAGGAATGTATGGCTCAAGCAATCCCTAATAAAATCAAGACCCTTTCCACCAAAGGCAGGCGCCCGGTCTGATGGACCCCAGCCATTAACAAACTCTACAACAAGAGGAGAAAGCTACTACATGACAGAGCAAAATCCCTAAAAGGGAAGGCATCTCTGATCACTACTAGCAAAAAACTACGATCACTCATAAAATCATCCAAGGCCAACTTTGAGAGAAAAATCGCTAATGACACAAAAGACAATCATAAGGCCTTCTTTAGCTATGTTAGAAACCTGGGTGGAAACTCCCAGATATGCTCAGAATTAGTCCAAAATGATACAAAAATCACTGAACCCACAGACATTGCCAACATACTGGCAGACAGGTTCAGTGCAAATTTCTCCCTCTCCCCAAAAGGAGAAATATCTATCCCACCAGAGTCTAGCCTCCCAAACATCTCAGATGCCCAGGTGAGAGCTGCTCTCTTTAAAGCAAAAAATACAGCATCAATGGGACCGGACGGTGTCCCTGGCTGTGTGCTACATGAACTCAATGAGGAACTAAACCCACACATAAGGCTGCTGTTTAATCTTAGCCTTACTACAGGATACGTACCCAAAGAATGGCGTACGGCAACTGTGGTCCCACTCCACAAAGGCGGTGCTTCTACGGACCCTGGAAATTACCGCCCCATAAGCTTGACGAGCCTTGTCTGCAAAGCTATGGAGAGGATCATAATGGAACTCATAAATAAAGACATTGGGGACCTACAGACACTGGATCCTACCCAATTTGGCTTTGTCAAGGGCAGATCCTGCCTCTTGAACTTGGTCGACTTTTGAAACAGTCACTAAGGCCATTGATGAGGGTAAGGCAATTCACACAGCCTACCTTGACCTAGCAAAAGCGTTCGACACAATACCCCACTCGGGCATCATAGAAAAGCTCACCAGCTTAGATGTAAACCCATATGTCACAAGGTGGGTTGCAAACTGGCTCAAGGACAGAACCCACAGGGTTAGAGTTGCTGGTGCCATGTCAGACTCTAAGCCGGTCACGAGCAGTGTCCCACAGGGCTCAGTCCTGGGCCCCCTCTTGTTCGGCATTTATTTTTCTGAAGTGCAGGCAAACATAGGGGGATTGTGGCTGACAAAATTTGCAGATGACTGCAAACTGGGCACCATAATTGACACTCCATCAGACACAGACATCCTCCAGAGAGGTCTCATAGAAATGGATAACTGGTGCCAGAGCCATGGCCTTAAGCTAAATGCCAAAATGTATAGTCATACCCTTTGGGAAAAACAAGGTAACCCCTAATTACCACATAGGTGGTAATCCATTAAACACGGAAGACGTTATCAGGGACCTGTGGACCCAAGTTGACAGTAACCTCTCTTTTGACACTCACATTGTCAAAGTGGTTAGGAAGACCTTCTACATTGCCCACCTGATCATGAAGGGATTCACATCCAGATCAGGAGAGGTCATTGTACCCCTGTACTCTTCACTTATCAGACCAATGATTGAGTACAATGCCCCATTTGGAATGTACCTTACCCGACACCTGCAGCAGTTGGAAAGACCCCAAATGTTCCTCACCAAAAGGATAAAGGGGCTCAAACATATGTCATACGCTGCCCGACTGAAGAAACTCCAGCTCTATTCAGTCGCATACCGTCTGCTCAGAGGTGATCTGTGTCTGACATACAAGGCCATGTCCAACCCAGAATTAATGGACATGCTCCACCTCAAAAAATCCAAATCCACCTGAGCCACGAGAGCAAGAGACTTAAACCTCAACACGGATATAAATAGGATGTGCTGGAGGGACAGATTCATCACCCAGAGACTCTCTACACTATGGAACAGAATCCCAGTCCATGTGAGGCAGAGCCCCTCACTGACTCTGTTCAAGAGAAATCTTGACGAGTGGATGGGAGATCGTAGGTTTACCCCAGGAATCATCTCTGTGTCACTGCTGGACAGAGGCACAGCAAACTAATGGGTATAGTATTCTCATCCTAAGGGGTGGTGAAAGCCACACACACTCTCGCTAGGCTTATAAATGCCCTAGAGCAGATAGCCTAGTATGAACCTATGAACCTATGAACATACTCTTATACATGTTAGGAATACATTGGATCATCAAAATAATGTCATACAATTAACACATTAATAGTTTTGGTATTTCAAAAGCAATATTTCAGGGTATCCCAACCATTAAAAGTCCTTGTATGATTTATAGATTGTGTTTTGATCACTTATTTTTCAGTTTTTGCATAGTATTGTTGTTAAATTTAAAAATTCTTTGAATGCAGGAATTGGTTTCCAGTTGTTTGTAATAACTTTTCTAGCAACTGTCAGGAGACTCCAGAACAGTTTTATTTGTTTAGTTTTACAGATAAAGGAAATGGAACATTCATTAGTATTATTGATCTAGTTAAAGAACAATTATCCGACCATGACCCCTTAAAAACATACTTATCTCTTCCCAATATACATTTAATTTTTCACAATCCATAAACGTGTGTCCAATCAGCTTTTACATCTTTACAACATCTCCAACAGACTGAATAAATCATTTTGCCATTTTACTAAACTTAGTGATTTTATAGGGTGTAAGAAAACATGCTATGCGTATATGTCCACATAAACACTTTCCAGTATAAACTTGATGAAGTTTGTCTGTTTTAAGTAAGGAAGTTTTATTCTTAACATCACTCAATCTGCATCAAAATTATTATTATTATTTATAATTAACTTGAGTAAGCTTCCTTAGTAGGTCAATCTACCTTTGATAATAGTATTCATATACTCATACACTGGGAGAATGGTGTCCTGCTCCTCTTTTCTCATATTATCTACAAATTAATTTAATTTCTTATGGATGGATAATATTAACTAGTTAACAGGTTCATCCAACTATAATCTTTTATTAAATATTCTGGTGACTTATATTTTCCTTTTTCAAAGCAATCAGACCATAATACTAACCCATTCCTTTTTTGTAAATTTATTTTAACATTGTCCTGAGTGTTTCAGTCTAGAGTTATCTGCAATGGGGAAAGCACAATAATTTACATTTGATATTAATGGAGTTTTAAAAACATATTCATAACCATGTTAAGACTTGATTGCATATATACAGAGTCTAAAGTTTGAAATGAATTTCCTTCTAAGGTAAATTTTTATCAACCGTTAAAAGATTGGTATCTATTTCTAATTTATCATATTTCATAAACGGATAAGAATTAGTAAAATCTGCTCTTGAATGGTTTTCCATTGACTAGTATAAGTGGAGTCTATCCCAAGTATAATAGAGTTGAAATTTGCAACAATGGAGTAAGATTCTACATCTCGGAAGATAATACCACCATACGCCCATAATCTTAAATGATTTCTATAAACAATTCTCAGATTTTTGGGATACCATAAGAATGAAAATTATATTTTTCCATTTTCTTTAAAAGTTTTTTGTCAGGTATTAAAGATACTGAATGCAATATATATATATATATATATATATATATATATATATATATATATATATAAAATCTTTACTAACATATCTTTGAAAGTTATTTTTTTTATTTTTCAGTAAGAAGTAACATTTTTTCAAATATTTCAAAGTTATTATTAATAATCTTACTCACATCTTGAGAGATTTTATTCTGAAATATTTTAGCTCTTTTCCTTCCCAATTATATTTATATTTATCTTTAAACTTACTCTCAAGTAATTTAACAGTAACATTTCAGTTTTATTGTTATTAAATTTCAGCAGCAGTACTTCTTGAAACCATTCAATTGCCTCAGCTATTTCTTCAAATGAGTAATTCAAATCTCCTATTGTAAGTAAAATATTGTCTGCAAAAAGCTGTATTTTGGATTGATAATCTTTTGAGAATCTTTCAGTTTTTTACTGATTCTTATACTTTTAGCTAAGGCTTAGATAACTAATGCAAATAGTAGAGGAGGCAAGGGACACCCTTGCTTTGTGCCTTTGTTTAAAGTGAATTCTTGAAAAATGTAAGATTCAATTTTAACATGTGCTTTTGAGTGACTGTACAGTTTTTTTTAATATTCCAATAAATTATTTTGGAAATTCAAATGCTTCTAAAGTTTTAAACAAGTAGTTCTGATCTACAGAATGAAAAGCTTTCTCAATATCTAAGCTAATTAGGGCCAAATTCTTGTACATCCTTTTGCTAAATCTAATATAGTTACTAACCTTTTTATATTATCATATGTTAATGTATTGACTGATCTTTATTAATCAACTATATCTCTTAATCTTGTAGTGAAGATGGAAGTAAATATTTTATAGTCTACATGTAATAATGAAATAGGTCTATATGAGGAAACTAACTTATTCTTTTCTTGTTTAAATATAGGTGAGATTAAGAACATTTTCATGAGGGAGGAATTATTTTGTCACTGTGAATTATCCTTAAAATGTCACTCAGTAATTCTAAAATATTTAATGGAAGCAAACAATATAATTCCATACTTAACCAGCTATCACTGAAGCTTTACCATTGTCCCCTTTTTTAAAGCTTATTTAACTTCTATTACAGTAATAGGCTTATTCAACAGAGATATTTCTTGGTCATTAAGTTTACTAGTAACATTTTTTTAAATGCTTAATTTTATTAAGATACTCATGGAATGTTTTATAAATATTAAACATTTCCTCTATGTTTGAAGTAAACTTATAGATGTGAGTATATTGAATATTATTGATTTGTGCCTTTTTGCTTAACATCTTACTTCTATTAACTAATCTATGTAGATTTTTTGAACTCATTGCATAACTTTGCAATTTTATTTTTTCTAAAGTGATCTTCACTTTATATGTTAAAATGGTTTGATAGTTTACCATTAAGTTTTTAATGACTTTAGTATTACCTAATTCCTTTGTTTGTTGTTCAGACCTCACTTTGTTTAGTTTACCTTGTATTTCTAATAATACTTTATCGCACTCTTTGATTTTATTAATAGCCCATCTTCCCATTCTATCTTTGATATGCATGTTTAAGGAGTCCCATCATATGACTTTACTAACCTGACCATTATCATTCAATAATAAAAAAAAATCTCAATCTGTTCCTTAAGATAACTCTTAAATTATTTTAATTTCATCATATACACTGGGATTCTATAAATAATCTGAAATTTCCTTATATCCATTAATTTATTAATATTTAGTGCAATATGGTCAGATAAAGGACAAGTAATAGTTTTAAAATAATTTACTTTAAGTAAATATGTAGAGGCATAAATCCTGCCAATTCTAGTTTGCATCCCATATGCATAAGAATAATAAGTGAAGAGCAATAACTTATCTTCTGCTTTTACTGTTAAATCAACTGAATTATTATCAATAATCTATCTGTTTAGTGCTTTACCTGATGCCAGAATTTTAGCTTTCTTCTGTTCATTTGTATCTTCTACACCAGAAATGCAATTAAAATGCCTTGCCAGAATTAACCTACCCTTCAATAAACTCTGGAATATGTTTAACTAAATGTTAGCCACTCTTGCAACTATTCCAGGCATCCAGTAAAGTAATTAGACAGTGTATAGAGTTTGCCATTATATTTAATTATTACAAATATATACATTTCTTACATTCCTTTGAGATCATAAATGGATTCCATGACCTTAGGCATTACAGTAGAGTTTCTCCAATGTATAGCTATTCCTCTCCTCTTTTTGTTAAAAGTAGAAGATGATAACATTTTGTAACCTAAGTTATTTAAATATTGTATATCTTTCTCTATCAAGCGAGTCTCTTGCAAGGATATAATGTTTCCTCCCTTCATTTAATTCTTGATATCTCATAAATGATTTAAATTTGTTGCCATTATTTAATCCATTTACATGAATAGATAATAGATTAAAACTATCCATGCTGTATATTTTAAAAAAGTTTTCTTTTAAAAGATAACATGACACATTTATCCATCATATTAATTTAATCGTATATAAAAATCTAATGCATTCATCCAACCCTATTTTAACATTACACATTATTTAGTTCTTCCTTTCTACAAACTAAAATACTAAAACTCATAAATAACAAAAGCAAGTCTACAATTCTAACTGTATTACTAATAAAACACAAACTACCATGGATACCAAAGTTCCTATTTTGCGTATTGAATAGACAAACTACTATACTATCTCTCTACCTATCAGTACCTAAAAGTGTATCAAAAATCTAGCCAAATGGTGTGACTTACAAATAATTACTATAATATTATATTATAGGTTAAAAGCAGTAAGAGGTGATTAATTTAGTTATATATTTTGCCACATAAAGCTCTTCTTTCATTACTTTATAGAAGTTTAATAATCCTTTTCTATTAGTCACAAATATTAAATAATCCAACAAATGGTGTACTATATACCTATTTATGTAATTGTATAAATATCCCTAAATTATTCAGTCACTCAATATTATTATAACTACATTTTTAAAGAAATAAATAGAACAAAGTAGGACCCAAAGAGATAAAGATATCTGTAAACTTACAGGTGACAAGTAATATTATCATACTAAACTGTTATATACAAAAGAAAAAAGAATGCACATATATATTCATCATGCTAAAAGATATATACATATTTTGTAGATCTAACAAAAGCTGTGAATTAATTTTTAAGGTAGAAGTGTCATATCTCAAAATTGTATAACACTCCTAATACGATGAATATCAAAATATTTAACAATCAGTTAGCTTATTAATTAAACACACCAAGATAGCAACACTTGTGAAAACTCAACAAAACCAAGAAGAAGTGAATGCTGAAACTGGCAAACATGCGATATTGTGGACAATGAAGACTCCTTGTAAATGAATAAAGATGCAATATTCTCCAAAATTCTCTAAAAACTTTTAATAAAGATTATGCGCTTTCATCCACATTAAACTGGACTTCATCAGAATCAAAACTCATTAGTTGTGAAGCCTTTATAGATATATATATATATATATATATATATATATATATATATATATATATATATATATACACACACACACCCATTAGTCGGGTCAAGATAATTAACCAGTAATAGGTATTTAAAGGGCAAGCTACCCACAAATCTAAAAATTTAACAATATCATAAAATTCATTATATAAACACAATTATAAATTTATTTAAGTAAAAAACATAAAATGTAAAAAACGTGTACATATGCAATTAAAATTACTCCAAAAGGAACCAATAAGCACTATAATGCAATATACAAATGAACTTCATTTTAATAATAAAAAAACTTACGAGTGTATTCTAACTCCTAAGTTTAAAACAGGTTGTAGGGAGATATGATCATTTATACCTGGCGGGCTGGAGGCATTTAACAATAACTGCCACCTCAAGCACTTAATCTTTATTAAAAGTTTTTGGAGAATTTTGAAGACTGTTGCGTCTTTGTTCATTTACAAGGGAGTCTTTCTTGTCCACAGTATCGCATGTTTGCCAGTTTCAGCGTACACTTCTTCTTGGTTTTATTTAGCTTTTTAAACCAGTTCATAAAATTATGTATATTACTGAGCTGAAAGAGAATGTCTTGCTATGTCTATGGAGTAAATGGAGTAAACAAAAGTGCAGTATATATTGTATTCAGAAGTTACAATGCGCTTAATTCAAATAACATTCTCTCTTCCTGGGTTCAAACATATTGGAAAATCTGTTCTAATTTCTATGAAAATGGATGCACTGATTCAGGAATATAGCACTCAAATTACAGCTCTGACTTATGAAATTAGTTATTTCAGGCAGTATTAGTGAATCTAATAACATACAATATGCAAAAAGCTTCACAGTTCACATAACCAAGCTTCAAATGTCAGCTTTTAAGATACTGCTAATTTGTCCACTTTGTTGTTTAATAAGAATTTCTAAATGTTCCACATTCTTTCTTGTGTCTTCTTTGAAACTTTCTGTTTTGGTATTCAGTCTGTCCATTTTAAATAATACATCTTGTATACTAGATATTATTGACTGGATGTCTTTTTTAACACAAGAATCCTGAGTACCATTTCTTGAGTGCCTCATGTTGAAGTCTCTTCTCACTTAACCAAGCAGCTGAAATTCTGGCAAAAAAATTACAGCTTTTGAAGGACTGGAAGTTATAAATCTTTTCTCTGATTATTAAAGGAAAACTCCACATTAGAACTCAAAAAACACATTTTTTCATTGTATCTTTGTTTTGAGCTATTTTAATGCCTCAAAATCACTCCAAGTACTTATTTTACAATTTTAATGTGTTTTTCTCAGAATGTTGGATAATGGGGCCTGCCTTGGTAACGTGATCTTGTTTTCTTGCTTTTATTTCTTCTTCCCGGAATACATTTCAAGTCCTCTTAATATGACTCATATTAGACATAAGAAAGTGGTGCTGCTTTCTCATGCCATTAAGATTGAATGGCAGGACTGTGAAGCACTGTCATCTAAACACACCTTCTGTAACAGAGCTGCTTGTATGTTTACCTGAGTGAGCCTCATTTTATGTGTCTGTCAGAGCTTGTCCTATGCTATAAATAGCTATTAGCTACTTGCAGCAAAAGAAAGTAGATAAATAACAGTTTTTTGTAAGAGGAGTATTTTGTAGTCTTAAAAAATTTGACAAACCCTTCCCTACACTCTCATGCTGAGGTGCGAAAACTCTCTCTGCAGTAAATGATCCTTGCTCTACATTTACAAATGACAAGTAGTAGGACTCTAAACTTAGTCTGTCTGCTACTTTCCAATGTCTTCAGTGGGAGGATTTTTCTCTCTCATGAATGATGCAGACTTAAAATGTGCTTTACTAGTTCCTCAATTATTTCTGTCATGTTCAGTCTCCTTTTTTCTATTTCATATTTATTTATACTTAAGTAACCAGGAAAGTGGACTGGTCCCAGGAGCCTTTTGAGCCACAACTTAGGCTACATTGGCAAATATAACAACAATTATTAAATGCACTTAGCAATATAAAGAAAAAAAGACATTGAACAAGATTGCATGTGCAACACATAGCCAATGTGTAACAGTGTCCAAGTAGATCATTGAGCAACATTTACTACAATGTATACATTAAATATGCTTAACTGTACCATGATGTCATTGTATGCACACATATCGCACACACACACATTATGCATATATATATATATATATATATATACACACATATATATATATATATATATATATATATATATATATATATATATATATATATAGTGTGTGTGTGTGTGTGTTTGTGTGTATATGTGTTTCTGTATATGTGCATGTGTATACAGTACATGTATAGTGTATGTGTGTGTGTGTGTGTGTGTGTGTGTGTATGTCTATGTCTATGCATTTAAACACAGTTAAGTACTTCTGATTTCCTGTTCATAGTGTTTTTAATGCAAGGGCACATAGCAAATGTATATTAAAGTAAATTCAGCTGTATGTTATGGTTGCACTCTAACAATGTAAAGACTGAATCTGAGTCAGTGGGAATCTCTTACAGTGGATCTGCATGTACCAGATATGCATCCCCTATGGAAGGAGGTTACAAAAAAGCACAAAAGACCTCTTTATGAACAGTATCAGTGCACCTAGTTGATAGGGTTGCCACCTGACACACTTTCTGCAGTTCTGGCCTGCGTGTGTGTGTGTTGGGCAGGCGGGTTGAAAACAGTAAATGTATTAATACTTTACAAGAAAAAATATTTTCTGACTTTTCTCTAAATGTAACAGAAATCTTTGATACTACATTTAAGTTATCTTAACATATAATCTATTATAAATAACATTTAAAGCTTAGCATTTCAATAATGTGTTGCTGCTTATGTAAATTTGTTAGAAGAGTTGACAACTGCCTTTAAACCCCTGACTGATCTAATTGCTTTGTTTTGGTATGAAAAGGTAGTGTTAAGTTCTCCTCCCCTCTGTAATAAAACAGTGGAAAACAGTACCACAGCTTTCTGTCTTTTTTATATCAGCTGCTGTGTTCCTGAGATTAGCAGGATTAATTGCCCATCTAAGATTGACAGCAGTGCCTGACAGGGTAAACTACAGATTTAACTGTGTCTATGATATGTCATGCAGATGGAGATGAATTTCTCTGCAAAGTATGAGAAGTTGAGTTTAAAAAAAAGTTGGTGGAATTTCCCTTCTTTTGATTCCAATGCCTCACCTCAGGCTTTGTACCCACTGAATGTCGCACCGTGACAGTTATCCCACTCCACAAAGGGGGAGCCACGACGGACCCCGGGATCTACCGCCCCATTAGCCTGACGAGCTTGGTCTGCAAGGCCATGGAACGTATCATTGTGGAACTCATAAACAAAGACACTGGTAGTCTCCAAACTCTGGACCCTACTCAGTTTGGATTTGTAAAAGGCAGATCATGTCTCCTAAACCTGATTTACTTCTTTGAAGCAGTCACCAAAGCCATAGATAAGGGTAAAATGGTTCACACAGCTTATCTAGATCTTGTCAAGGCTTTCGACACCATCCCCCACTCTATAATTATAGATAAGCTCACTAAACTAGGTATAAATCCCTATGTCACAAGATGGGTTGCCAACTGGCTCATGGACAGAACCAACACTGTGAAAGTAGCAGATTCCAAATCCAACATCAGACCAGTAACAAGTGGAGTACCACAGGGTTCAGTCCTGGGTCCTCTCCTGTTTGGTATCTACTTCTCTGAAGTGCAGGCCAACACAGAAGGTCTTTGGCTAACAAAGTTTGCAGATGACCGCAAACTACGAGCCATAATCGAAACTCCTAACGATGTGGACAAACTACAAAAGGGCCTCACTGAGACAGATACTTGGTGTCAAAGCCATGGCCTGAAGCTCAATGCCAAAAAGTGTATTGTCATCCCCTTTGGTAAAAACTCTGTACCCATGAACTACCACATAGCTGGTAATCTACTTAATGCCGAAAATGTGATAAGAGACCTTGGGACACAGGTGGACAGTAGTCTCTCCTTTGATAATCACATTGCCACAGTGGTCAGGAAATCCTTCTACGTGGCTCATCTCATCACAAAAGGATTGTCATCCAGAGAAAAAGGTCTTTGTTCCACTCTACTCATCACTCATTAGACCCATTATAGAGTACAACACCCCTTTTGGTATGTACCTCACAAGACATCTACAACAACTGGAAAGACCACAGAAATACCTCACAAAGAGGATTACTGGCCTCAAACAGATGCCCTATGCAGGCCGTCTCAAAAAACGACAGCTTTACTCCATCGCATATCGCCTACTCAGGGGCGATCTCTGCCTAACATACAAAGCTATGTCAAATCCAGAGCTGTTGGACATGCTCCACTTAAAGAAATCCCAATCCCTCCGAGCTACATGCTCTAGGGACCTTAACCTTGTCACCACAATAAACAGAACATGCTGGAGGGATAGATTCCTGTCCCAGAGACTTCCCATACTCTGGAACAGACTACCTATCTATGTCAAACAGAGCTCCTCATTAGCACTCTTCAAGAAAAATCTTGATGATTGCATGGGAAATGGGAAATTCACCCTGTGGATCACATCTGTGGCTCTGCTCGACAGGGGCACAGGAAAATAATTTTCTTGGGTGGCGAAAGCCAGGGTACATTTTTTGGCTAGGCTTGTATGGGCCCTAGGGCCGATAGCCTAGTACCTACCTATGAACCTATGAACCTATAAGGAAATAAAAGTTTTAAAAGATACATGCAGGTTTGTGGTACCTACATAGTACTGGAACCATACTGTATGGAGAAAAGAAACCTAATGATTGAGCTAAACTATATGAGTGGGTAGAGTTTTCCTTTAATGAATAAAATTAGCTAACAAGTATCTCCAAATTTAAATTTTTTGATTATATGTTCTGTCAGAGAAAAGTTTTCAGTCACAGAGCTTTCACCAGTCGCTGCTCTCAGTTAGCCATCTTGGCCATGCTGCTCTTTTAACTCTGTCCCTATATTTGTTGATGGTGTTTGGGAAGAATACAAGGGTGAGGGTGGTGGTAGACTATTTATAGGACAGAAATCTTGTTATGTAGGTTCCAAAAGTTGTTGTTGAAGGAGGTAATGAAGAAGTTACTTGTTGATACTTTTCCAATATTTTTAGAGGTGAATAGGATGGTGATGGTCTAAAGTTGGATATTTCTTTTGAGCTCGCACATATATGTTGATGGGTTACATGTGATCTTTTTTCTAGAGGATAATATAGGAGTCTTGTTTTGGCCTGTTTACAGTGACTGATACTGGGTATACAAAAGCACTGTCTGCTAATTTGAGAAATTCAGGTGAGATATTATAAGCGGATGGTGAGCGTGGTCTGAGATTGTGAAGTAATCTTATATTTGAGGCAGGTAGAGTTTTTAAGCTGAAAGGTAGTTTAGTAGTAAGAAGGTTTTGGGTAGATTAGGGGTATTATGGATGTTAGGGTTGTTTTTAGTAAAGGGAGTTACACTATCTATAAAGTAGATATTAAATTCATGTGTACATCCAGAGTTGAACAATTTCACTTCAGGCATAACTGTATTGAAGCTATGGATAGCAAGGTTATAAAAGTACATTCTGCAAAGACAGTTTTCTTAGGAATATTTCACTTTACAATTTTTATTTTTGTTAATATGACATCACTATTTAAGGTTTTTATGTTTATTGATTTGGTGCTTTAAGAATGTAAATTGTTGTGATGTATTTTATTGGCTGTGCTTTCTCATGAGATTTGTATGTTACTTCATTTCATTCACTTATATATGGTACAATAGAATTTCCTGATGAAGTCCTTGGACATTGTAGAACGAAAGTGCTCAAAATAATGTGAGGAGACATATCTTTTGCTGGTAGTTTCTCCCTTCTTCCAAAAGACCCATAGATTAATTCAACTAGACTTGCTCAGTAGTATGCACAGAAGGGTAGTATAGCCAGTGTTTTTCTGGTTAGTAGTAAAAACAAAGGGAGACTTCACATAATTATCTTTAAAAAAATAAATCTTAAAATGGATTAGCGTACATCTAGAGCCTCAGTGCTGGTGACCTCAGACATCCAAACTGTGTAAGGGGATCTTGATGCAAGTTTCTTATGGAGGTTTCCTCTATAGCCTCTATGCTTGGCCCCACCTAGTGCAAAACAGGTCTATGTTCTGCCATCTACTGGAACTTCCATCGAATGGCTGAATTTCGAACCCCTAACCATCGAGCATTCATTTCATTGACATGGAAAATAACTAGTTGGCCATCACTTCCCTGTCTGCCCTTTTCACCACTGCAGTGTGGTCTTTGAGTTGATATATATATAGTTGGGGGATGTGGAGGTTTCAGCCCCCAGTGTTGCGAGGGTGTGAGGGGTCAAAGCCCCCTACCTGGGTGGGTTTGAAATATTGCAGTGGGGCAAATGAGAAAGTGGTAACCAACTAATTACTTTCCGCATTGATAAAATGAACATTTGCTGGCCTTGTCAAAGATATGTACTAAAGATATATAACTGCGATATGGGTTGGCTGGGGAGAGCAGAAACAGTATTTCTTTAACATTCCTCTTAATGAAACTGTGGGGGTGTACATAGAATATTGCAACAGGTTATGCAGATACACACACACACACACACACACACACACACACGCACGCACACACACACACACACACACACACACACACACACACACACACACACACACACACACAAACACACATATATAAAATATACACACATTTATGTATATATAAATAATCACCAAAAGAAGCAAGATAGTACATTGTTCCTAGACCTAGCTGTAAAGCTAAACTGTTACTAAATAACCTGTGTGTGCATTTAAAACCTGCTACCTAGCCAGGATACCCAGCAGCCATACCCCTCTCTACCCCTTAAGAAACAAACCTTTATTTTCCTTTATGTTTCCTTTCCATATATGTTATCAGTCATCACTAAATCTTTGCTAGCTATTGCTATCCTCTAGCTTCTGCTGCAATATACTTTAGCCCACTAGGCGGCACCCTAAATTAGGCTTGTCTTGCACTCTCTATCCCCTCTCTCTAATAGCATATCACATATTTTCTTTTTGCTGTCTCTGACCACTCTTTACTTCCTACTCTATCAGCTGAATTCCCACTCTACCAGCTAAAGTCCTCTGTTGTCCACTCAGCATCTCCCCTACTATCCCTACCAGTGCATTTCCACGTCTACACTTACCCGTGTCTACTGAAAGCTCCTCTGTAGTCAGCTGTTCACAGATTGTTCTCTCAGCACTTTTTTCCTTGTCCAAACCTGCTCCATTCGCCATGCGGGCTCTCTCCGCTCCCCTACCCTACCCCCAAATACCCCCACCCCCCACTGCACCTATTCTTATACTTCTGTAACCATACCCCCATCCCACATCATCCAGTCACTCACCGCTTCTCTTTAAAGTACAAAGTATTAAGCATCCAATTACATACTGCTGATCTTTAAAGTACTAATACATTACATAGGACTTTTTCTTCTACTTCCCTCTTTACCAATCCCTACAACCTTCTTATATACTTACTTCATTCCTGTCAAAATGCCCTTATTACCCATGTCAAGACATATATAGCTATTTTTCTTATATGTACTCGTACCTACTCTATCTGTACCCTATGGCTTAACTGCCTATGAACATCTCACCTATACTGAATTTTACCATCCACTCAAGCATATGTCACTACTAACTCATGGAGCCTCCCAAAACCACATAAACACAACATCCACATCCATCTATCTACTACCAAAGTATCGTAGACTAGCCCATATTACTTATCTCCAAGCAGGAAAATCTTAATACATTTTCTATAAATTCCTAAAGCTCACCCATAGACTTTAACAACACCCCCTACTACATGGTGACATTCATCCCAACCCTGGTCCTAACAACAAAGAAAGAACAGACCCCCCCAAACTAAACCCCTCTACAACCTATACACCATACAAGAATGGCTAATTCTCTCTTTATAGCACACCTGGACATACATATCTTAAATAATAAAATTGCCTTTTGCCTCACCTTCATGCCCTCTTAGACATGCATTCATTTGATTTCATTTGTCGTACTGAAACATGGCTCAAACCTGTAACCCACGACAATGAAATCACCCCACCTGGATACACTATTTTGAGAGTTGACCACAAAACCAAAAAGGGTGTGGGGGTGGCAATTCTTTACAAATCAGGGCTACAAGTTACTTCACTAGATGCACAACTACCTTCAGATAGTAATGCTTGAATCCTTATTACTAAACTTCAGATCAATGCCTGCAAATCCATCTACATAATATGTTCCTACCTTTCTCCTGGCAATAACATCAGCATCCTTGAAAATATTCTTAACTGGCTCTCAACTTGCTTCCCACAAGAGACCATAGTGTTGGGTGACTTTAATATAGACTGGAATAGCTGTACTTCAGCCAAACCTACTACCCATATAAACCTAAATGGCTTTTCCCAAACAATTACCACCCCCACCAGAATCCATAAACCCAACAACAAAGAAAGCACCTTAGACTGGATTCTAATAAATAGTCATCCCCTGACCTACAAAGCAGGCACCCTCCCTGATGACATTAGTGACCACTCACTGACCTATATAATTAGACAAAAAATCAATATCCTCAACCCACTCATTTATAGAACTACCCAGAACAACAGAAATTTTAACCCAGAAAGCTTCCAAACTGACCTTAAGGCATGTGATTGGACACCCCTAAAACACCTCCAACTAGGGGATGCAGTGTTATACTTTAACACCAAATTCTTACAAATATTGGACAGCCATGGCCCTACTTGCTCTATCAGAACTAGGACCAAAAGTGCTCCATGGCTTACAAAAGAGACTAGACATAAAATCCTACTAAGAAATAAAATCTGGGCCAAATGGAGAATTGCTAAAATCCCAACAGATCATCAAAACTAGACAGCTGTGAAATGCTACTAAAAATCAATACTTCTAGACAAAAAAAGTTTACTTTCAACTCCAGCAAACTCATCAACTCAAACCACAAAAGTTCTGACCAGGTATTAACAGACTCCTACACCCAGGGCACTTTAAAACACCCCCATCAGGCAGCACCCACGACAATCCCAAGCATATTGCTGATGCCTTTAATACCTTCTTTATTGAGGTTGTCCAGTCTCTAGCTAATTCCCTACCTCCTGTTAGTAAAAGCATGCCTTCCTCCCCAACTAACTTACCTCCCCTCATTTCATTTACAACCAATTACAACATCCCTCATCTGCACCCTTCTTCAAAAACTCAAACCATGCACCCCCTCAGCTGACATTCTACCAGCTGAATATCTGCAAATAGCAGCTAAGTTTCTAGCCCATCCCATTTCCATCTTAATAAATAGAACCATTACTGAAGGGACCATTCCATCACTCTGGAAAATCTCCCATATTATCCCACTACATAAGGGCAGTAACTCAACTGAACTCTCAAACTTTCACCCAATAGCCTTACTCTCTCCTTTAGCAAAAATCATGGAAAAATGCATCCACCGATAATTGCTAGATCACTTACTCCAAAATAACTTACTAGCCAACTGTCAACATGGTTTTAGGCCATTCCACAGCACCACCACTGCTCACTTGTCCTTTTCTGACTTCATTAACAAAAATTGTGATAACAATATACTATCCTCTGCACTCTTTATTGACCTCTCAAAGGCCTTCGATATGGTTAACCATCAGCTATTTTTAAATATACTTAAATCTTTCTCACTAGATACACAGACACAGGCATTACAATGGTTCAACTCCTACTTAGGAAACAGGCAACAAGCTGTCCTTTGGGATAATAATCTATCCACACATCTTCCTATTACCCTTGGTGTCCCTCAAGGCTCTATTTTGAGCCCTCTCCTATTCTCAGTTTTTATCAACAATCTAAATGTAAAACTTCCTCAAGCTACCTGCATACAATATGCAGATGATTCTACATTAATATGCTCTGCTACTTCCTTAGCTGAACTCCAGTCCCTCACCCAAAAAGTGTTTAGCATAGTTGAAAACTGATTCCTACAGCGCTGCCTCCTCCTGAACCCCAAAAAAACAAAATTATTGCTATTCACTCCTACAGAAAAGTCCTCCCCTATAGACTTCACAGTTATATCCAATAATGGCACTGTCATATCTCCCGACCCAACCACCAAACTTTTAGGTGTAACAATTGACAATAACCTTAACTTTGACACACATATCAACACTATAATTAAATCAGTTAACAGAAAACTAGGGTCCCTATACAGGATTAAACCATTCCTGACACCATTAGCTAAAACTACTATTGCCCATACCCATCTTATCTCCACCCTCCTGTATGCCTCACCAATTTACACCAATCTATCCAAAAAGTTTTAAAAGATACATGCAGGTTTGTGGTACCTACATAGTACTGGAACCATACTGTATGGAGAAAAGAAACCTAATGATTGAGCTAAACTATATGAGTGGGTAGAGTTTTCCTTTAATGAATAAAATTAGCTAACAAGTATCTCCAAATTTAAATTTTTTGATTATATGTTCTGTCAGAGAAAAGTTTTCAGTCACAGAGCTTTCACCAGTCGCTGCTCTCAGTTAGCCATCTTGGCCATGCTGCTCTTTTAACTCTGTCCCTATATTTGTTGATGGTGTTTGGGAAGAATACAAGGGTGAGGGTGGTGGTAGACTATTTATAGGACAGAAATCTTGTTATGTAGGTTCCAAAAGTTGTTGTTGAAGGAGGTAATGAAGAAGTTACTTGTTGATACTTTTCCAATATTTTTAGAGGTGAATAGGATGGTGATGGTCTAAAGTTGGATATTTCTTTTGAGCTCGCACATATATGTTGATGGGTTACATGTGATCTTTTTTCTAGAGGATAATATAGGAGTCTTGTTTTGGCCTGTTTACAGTGACTGATACTGGGTATACAAAAGCACTGTCTGCTAATTTGAGAAATTCAGGTGAGATATTATAAGCGGATGGTGAGCGTGGTCTGAGATTGTGAAGTAATCTTATATTTGAGGCAGGTAGAGTTTTTAAGCTGAAAGGTAGTTTAGTAGTAAGAAGGTTTTGGGTAGATTAGGGGTATTATGGATGTTAGGGTTGTTTTTAGTAAAGGGAGTTACACTATCTATAAAGTAGATATTAAATTCATGTGTACATCCAGAGTTGAACAATTTCACTTCAGGCATAACTGTATTGAAGCTATGGATAGCAAGGTTATAAAAGTACATTCTGCAAAGACAGTTTTCTTAGGAATATTTCACTTTACAATTTTTATTTTTGTTAATATGACATCACTATTTAAGGTTTTTATGTTTATTGATTTGGTGCTTTAAGAATGTAAATTGTTGTGATGTATTTTATTGGCTGTGCTTTCTCATGAGATTTGTATGTTACTTCATTTCATTCACTTATATATGGTACAATAGAATTTCCTGATGAAGTCCTTGGACATTGTAGAACGAAAGTGCTCAAAATAATGTGAGGAGACATATCTTTTGCTGGTAGTTTCTCCCTTCTTCCAAAAGACCCATAGATTAATTCAACTAGACTTGCTCAGTAGTATGCACAGAAGGGTAGTATAGCCAGTGTTTTTCTGGTTAGTAGTAAAAACAAAGGGAGACTTCACATAATTATCTTTAAAAAAATAAATCTTAAAATGGATTAGCGTACATCTAGAGCCTCAGTGCTGGTGACCTCAGACATCCAAACTGTGTAAGGGGATCTTGATGCAAGTTTCTTATGGAGGTTTCCTCTATAGCCTCTATGCTTGGCCCCACCTAGTGCAAAACAGGTCTATGTTCTGCCATCTACTGGAACTTCCATCGAATGGCTGAATTTCGAACCCCTAACCATCGAGCATTCATTTCATTGACATGGAAAATAACTAGTTGGCCATCACTTCCCTGTCTGCCCTTTTCACCACTGCAGTGTGGTCTTTGAGTTGATATATATATAGTTGGGGGATGTGGAGGTTTCAGCCCCCAGTGTTGCGAGGGTGTGAGGGGTCAAAGCCCCCTACCTGGGTGGGTTTGAAATATTGCAGTGGGGCAAATGAGAAAGTGGTAACCAACTAATTACTTTCCGCATTGATAAAATGAACATTTGCTGGCCTTGTCAAAGATATGTACTAAAGATATATAACTGCGATATGGGTTGGCTGGGGAGAGCAGAAACAGTATTTCTTTAACATTCCTCTTAATGAAACTGTGGGGGTGTACATAGAATATTGCAACAGGTTATGCAGATACACACA
The DNA here is from genome assembly GCF_019279795.1 of Protopterus annectens. Taxonomy (NCBI): domain Eukaryota; kingdom Metazoa; phylum Chordata; order Ceratodontiformes; family Protopteridae; genus Protopterus; species Protopterus annectens. The sequence continues at coordinate 505,820,818 of NC_056734.1, read as the reverse complement.
CACACACACACACACACACACGCACGCACGCACGCACACACACACACACACACACACACACACACACACACACACACACACACACACACAAACACACATATATAAAATATACACACATTTATGTATATATAAATAATCACCAAAAGAAGCAAGATAGTACATTGTTCCTAGACCTAGCTGTAAAGCTAAACTGTTACTAAATAACCTGTGTGTGCATTTAAAACCTGCTACCTAGCCAGGATACCCAGCAGCCATACCCCTCTCTACCCCTTAAGAAACAAACCTTTATTTTCCTTTATGTTTCCTTTCCATATATGTTATCAGTCATCACTAAATCTTTGCTAGCTATTGCTATCCTCTAGCTTCTGCTGCAATATACTTTAGCCCACTAGGCGGCACCCTAAATTAGGCTTGTCTTGCACTCTCTATCCCCTCTCTCTAATAGCATATCACATATTTTCTTTTGCTGTCTCTGACCACTCTTTACTTCCTACTCTATCAGCTGAATTCCCACTCTACCAGCTAAAGTCCTCTGTTGTCCACTCAGCATCTCCCCTACTATCCCTACCAGTGCATTTCCACGTCTACACTTACCCGTGTCTACTGAAAGCTCCTCTGTAGTCAGCTGTTCACAGATTGTTCTCTCAGCACTTTTTTCCTTGTCCAAACCTGCTCCATTCGCCATGCGGGCTCTCTCCGCTCCCCTACCCTACCCCCAAATACCCCCACCCCCCACTGCACCTATTCTTATACTTCTGTAACCATACCCCCATCCCACATCATCCAGTCACTCACCGCTTCTCTTTAAAGTACAAAGTATTAAGCATCCAATTACATACTGCTGATCTTTAAAGTACTAATACATTACATAGGACTTTTTCTTCTACTTCCCTCTTTACCAATCCCTACAACCTTCTTATATACTTACTTCATTCCTGTCAAAATGCCCTTATTACCCATGTCAAGACATATATAGCTATTTTTCTTATATGTACTCGTACCTACTCTATCTGTACCCTATGGCTTAACTGCCTATGAACATCTCACCTATACTGAATTTTACCATCCACTCAAGCATATGTCACTACTAACTCATGGAGCCTCCCAAAACCACATAAACACAACATCCACATCCATCTATCTACTACCAAAGTATCGTAGACTAGCCCATATTACTTATCTCCAAGCAGGAAAATCTTAATACATTTTCTATAAATTCCTAAAGCTCACCCATAGACTTTAACAACACCCCCTACTACATGGTGACATTCATCCCAACCCTGGTCCTAACAACAAAGAAAGAACAGACCCCCCCAAACTAAACCCCTCTACAACCTATACACCATACAAGAATGGCTAATTCTCTCTTTATAGCACACCTGGACATACATATCTTAAATAATAAAATTGCCTTTTGCCTCACCTTCATGCCCTCTTAGACATGCATTCATTTGATTTCATTTGTCGTACTGAAACATGGCTCAAACCTGTAACCCACGACAATGAAATCACCCCACCTGGATACACTATTTTGAGAGTTGACCACAAAACCAAAAAGGGTGTGGGGTGGCAATTCTTTACAAATCAGGGCTACAAGTTACTTCACTAGATGCACAACTACCTTCAGATAGTAATGCTTGAATCCTTATTACTAAACTTCAGATCAATGCCTGCAAATCCATCTACATAATATGTTCCTACCTTTCTCCTGGCAATAACATCAGCATCCTTGAAAATATTCTTAACTGGCTCTCAACTTGCTTCCCACAAGAGACCATAGTGTTGGGTGACTTTAATATAGACTGGAATAGCTGTACTTCAGCCAAACCTACTACCCATATAAACCTAAATGGCTTTTCCCAAACAATTACCACCCCACCAGAATCCATAAACCCAACAACAAAGAAAGCACCTTAGACTGGATTCTAATAAATAGTCATCCCCTGACCTACAAAGCAGGCACCCTCCCTGATGACATTAGTGACCACTCACTGACCTATATAATTAGACAAAAAATCAATATCCTCAACCCACTCATTTATAGAACTACCCAGAACAACAGAAATTTTAACCCAGAAAGCTTCCAAACTGACCTTAAGGCATGTGATTGGACACCCCTAAAACACCTCCAACTAGGGGATGCAGTGTTATACTTTAACACCAAATTCTTACAAATATTGGACAGCCATGGCCCTACTTGCTCTATCAGAACTAGGACCAAAAGTGCTCCATGGCTTACAAAGAGACTAGACATAAAATCCTACTAAGAAATAAAATCTGGGCCAAATGGAGAATTGCTAAAATCCCAACAGATCATCAAAACTAGACAGCTGTGAAATGCTACTAAAAATCAATACTTCTAGACAAAAAAAGTTTACTTTCAACTCCAGCAAACTCATCAACTCAAACCACAAAAGTTCTGACCAGGTATTAACAGACTCCTACACCCAGGGCACTTTAAAACACCCCCATCAGGCAGCACCCACGACAATCCCAAGCATATTGCTGATGCCTTTAATACCTTCTTTATTGAGGTTGTCCAGTCTCTAGCTAATTCCCTACCTCCTGTTAGTAAAAGCATGCCTTCCTCCCCAACTAACTTACCTCCCCTCATTTCATTTACAACCAATTACAACATCCCTCATCTGCACCCTTCTTCAAAAACTCAAACCATGCACCCCCTCAGCTGACATTCTACCAGCTGAATATCTGCAAATAGCAGCTAAGTTTCTAGCCCATCCCATTTCCATCTTAATAAATAGAACCATTACTGAAGGGACCATTCCATCACTCTGGAAAATCTCCCATATTATCCCACTACATAAGGGCAGTAACTCAACTGAACTCTCAAACTTTCACCCAATAGCCTTACTCTCTCCTTTAGCAAAAATCATGGAAAAATGCATCCACCGATAATTGCTAGATCACTTACTCCAAAATAACTTACTAGCCAACTGTCAACATGGTTTTAGGCCATTCCACAGCACCACCACTGCTCACTTGTCCTTTTCTGACTTCATTAACAAAAATTGTGATAACAATATACTATCCTCTGCACTCTTTATTGACCTCTCAAAGGCCTTCGATATGGTTAACCATCAGCTATTTTTAAATATACTTAAATCTTTCTCACTAGATACACAGACACAGGCATTACAATGGTTCAACTCCTACTTAGGAAACAGGCAACAAGCTGTCCTTTGGGATAATAATCTATCCACACATCTTCCTATTACCCTTGGTGTCCCTCAAGGCTCTATTTTGAGCCCTCTCCTATTCTCAGTTTTTATCAACAATCTAAATGTAAAACTTCCTCAAGCTACCTGCATACAATATGCAGATGATTCTACATTAATATGCTCTGCTACTTCCTTAGCTGAACTCCAGTCCCTCACCCAAAAAGTGTTTAGCATAGTTGAAAACTGATTCCTACAGCGCTGCCTCCTCCTGAACCCCAAAAAAACAAAATTATTGCTATTCACTCCTACAGAAAAGTCCTCCCCTATAGACTTCACAGTTATATCCAATAATGGCACTGTCATATCTCCCGACCCAACCACCAAACTTTTAGGTGTAACAATTGACAATAACCTTAACTTTGACACACATATCAACACTATAATTAAATCAGTTAACAGAAAACTAGGGTCCCTATACAGGATTAAACCATTCCTGACACCATTAGCTAAAACTACTATTGCCCATACCCATCTTATCTCCACCCTCCTGTATGCCTCACCAATTTACACCAATCTATCCAAAAAACACCTCAACAAACTGGCAATCTCATATAATAACATTGCCAGATTTGCCACTGGCTCCCCATTTAGAACCCGCCATTGTCACAACCTAAAACAGCTAGGATGGCTCGAACTGCAAAATCAGCTTCAGCTTCAACAACTTCACCCACAAGATCCTCTATAATCCTAGTAACACTCCAATACTCACTAGCCTTATCTCCCCCTACAAAAATCTCACAACCCTACACTCTGCAGATAAATTACTAGTAGCCTTACATAAATCCAATAATAAGGCAGAAGACTCTCTGTTCTCCAACTCAGTGGGGAAAATCTGGAACCGGCTTCCCAATGAACTCTCATCTATCTCTCCAACACCACCTTTCAAAAAACAACTTAAAAGCTTACCTTAAACCTCACTGGCTATGCCCCTGTACTAACCCAGACTAATAATCCCCTTCCAACTATGCTCACTGGATGTTCAGAGAGTAGAAGCTGTAAGCTACCTTAACTCTGTGCTTACTCTTTCTTGGGAACTACCACAGAGTATAAATTTGCATAATAAGTTTCTAATGTATGAACATGTCTCTACCTTATAAATTCTTGTTTTCGTTCAGTAAGTAGGATTGGTTAGTTACCTAAAGTTGGTTGCAACTTACTTTTTCTTTGGGAACCTTCTACAGAGTATGAACTTGCTTAGCAAGCTCTCAATTGCATTAACATGTTTTCTACCTTATAAATACTTGTTTTTTTTTTCTTTTTCTTCTTTTTAAAATATGTTACTTATATTATCACTAAGCTGCTGCATAAAAAGTGCATTCTAGTCTTAAATTGTACTGTACTTGTCATTGCTATTACCTGTTTAGTGTTTTATCTGCTTAGTGGAGCTTATCTCCCCGGGCCTCTACTGAAAATGGACATATATATCCAGTTAGACTAGCCCAGTCAACAAATGTAAAATAAATAAAATAAATAAATATATGTATCTATGTCTATATATATATATATATATATATATATATATGTGTGTGTGTGTGTGTGTGTGTGTGTGTGTGTGTGTGTGTGTGTGTATATTATCCTTAAACATGTGATATTCTTTCCATACATAACAAGAACTCCTGTGGGGATATTTTAATCTTTCTGCCTTCTTAAAATATGTACTTTTGCAGTTCATAAATCATACATGTTCATTTTACTTTTAAATTATTAAAAAAGGAAAACTTGCTGCTTTTAAATAACTAATAATTCTTGTACAAAGATGGTGCTGCATTTACAAAAGATAAAATTATCAGTAGCAGTTTAGATGCTATTTAACATTTCAGCTTTTGAGCATTAGAGATGTGAGCTACAGTGGAATTAAATGGGCTATGCTGCTTAACTGCTGTAGGCAGCTAACAGCCGAAAAATACTTAGCATTAAAAGGTGCATAGCCTGAACAGTTACATGTTTTACACGTGTAGAAATGTGCATTTGGGAAGGGTTGGGTGAGTGGAGGTGAGGCAGTATGTGCGTGTCTCACTGAAGTGAGATAAGCAGGAAATGGATAATCCTTCGAGTGTCAACTTTCCTGTCCGTAAATCTACTTTAAGTGTCATTACATATAGTTAGCAGATTGCATGACTAGGATGGTCCAAAGTAATTCTGAAGATTAGATCAATGTACTACTTTCTAAGCCTAAGTTTAAGACTGACAAAATAGTTTTCTAACTATAGCAATTTAATTATAAAATAGCTGCTGCACAAATAGTAAACACCATCAGTAAATAAGTACTTAGAATGTCATCAATAAGATTATAAGAATTACATACAACAAATTCAAGTGAGCTCAAGTACTTGTACAGTAATTTATGGCATCTGTTCTTGCAGTATTTTTCTAGGTATTATCTATTCTAATTATGTAACAATGTTGACAAAAAAATATGCTTCCTAATTTCCAGTTTATACATACATTTTTACTGAGCAGCACATTGAAGAATGACACAAATTTTAATTAGGCCCACTGCAGCTACATTTGAAGCCAGAAGTAGGTCTGGGATATGCTTTATGTTATCCTCATGTGGTATGATTTTTTTTTTGTTAATGTTATTTTGTTAGCATACTTGTTGCTACAATATTTCAAAAAGAGGGCAAATGTGTGTGATTTTGATAATTTTTCCCAGTTATTTAATATACATAAATATGAATGTAAAATGTTACAGACATAAAAAAGTTTTGCTTATGAAATCCATATCAGTGATGCAGCCAGCATTTGTGTATGACTGTTGTACAGTGACAAGTTCTCCTAAATCTGTTGCCTACCAAAATATCCCATGTAAGAGTTGTGTCTGTGTTACAGGTTCAGTGACTTTTAGGATGTTACCAACTTTTCAACCTTTCCCATGCATCTTAAACCACCCCACCCCATTTTAGATCTATATTCCTGTGCCTTCAATGACAATATGTTCAAGACCTCACTCCTCATTTCAGGAAACAATATTTGTTGATGCTGGTTTTAAATCTTACCCTGACTTGTTGTTTTCACATTACTTTATAATGTCATGTCACCCTTCTACCTATGGCGTATGCTTTGTATTAATTTATCTCATCTTTCTTTGCCGTCTCAACTCTTTGTAATTTCTGTAGTATGTGCTTCATGCCCATCTTTGCATACCATGTTGGTAACATTCTCCACATAATCTCATTCCATTAATGCTCTTTTCCTGATATATCTTCCTGAAATGAAAGCAATACTTTAAATGAGACATTACCAGTACTGGGACAAAGAGTAGAAAAACATTTATATCCTCGAGTGCACACCACTAGCTGCAAATAACACCAGTCTTGCGACCATTACTGGTACCATTACAGTATTCAGGCTGGAGGTGAGTATAACACCCCAAATGTTTCTTATCCTGTCAACACAAGGACACATCCACATCCCACAGATCCTCCTATCAATGTCCATGCATTGTTAGTTATTTGCTTTCATCATCAATTAGCACCTGTTTTTGTTGCTTACAGACAGAATAGGGTCTTGCTGTAAGTTACTCATACTGCCATTACAAAATGTTCACTTTTTAGTCTTGTGAACAAACAGCTGAAATAAATAGCTACCACCAATTACATTTTCTAGACTAATATGCTAAACATGGCTGGTAACAGCATCACACATTGTGTTATCACTCTGAAATGACAGTGTCTTCTGACGTCTTCCTTTATTCAAATTATCAGGTTTTTATCCACACCTCGAATACCCATTTTGCTGCAATATACTCATCTTCCTCACCAGTTTTCTGTGAATCAAAATTCTGAAGATCATTACTGAAGTGTTGGTAGGTGGGATCCATCAGTATTCCTCTGCCATCGATGGCACCTGCACAGGCAGAGAAATGGATTTGGTTAGATGTGCAAGAATTTCTCTGGCATGTGTCTTTATTGTTGCCCATTTGCTTTGCAATTTGCATTCATGAACTCTTCCAACATATTGAGTAGCATTCTTTCTCTGTGCTTTCCTAGAATGAGAAAAGGTTTAACATTCTTTGATCACATGATACATTCCTGGGTTTTCCTTTGTAAAAATAAACAATGAGCCACACTTCTGTACTTTTGTCAGTAAATGTTAATGTTTAATTGAAGACTTATGAGACTGGAGTGGCAACACAAAATGGCAATGGGTAAGAAGATACAACTACAGCCGTTCGTTATCAAGTGAGCGCACTTTACTTGCATTGTCTGTACTTTGACCAATCAAAATACACCTTCCACTGTTTATGGGCCAAGGATCTCAACTGTCAAGTGTGAGCAATGATTAGGGTTACAGTAAGAATCGTGGAGGACTCCTAGGGAAAGAATCTTATGACTTTCTGCAAAGGGAAGAAGCTGGGTGTCTGAATGGTCCGAAAATGGTGAGCAGAGTATGATAACCTCAGTCAACGAGTGTCAGTAATATTTTATAATTCAACATGTCCATCGTGTGTTGTTGATGATCTTAACTGGGGCTTATTTGGCTCTCTAGTCAAGTAAGTACATTTCCTTCACTCTAGCAAGGAAATAAATAACTTTTAGTACTGCAAAGAATAGTGATTGTAATGCTTGGAAGTCTTATCTGCCCTGTCACTATGGAAATGGAGATGATTGCTACACCAAAATACAGGTTGCTTCATTCTTCCCAGTACTGAGGAGGATGCAGTGCTTTATTTTTCATCTGGATTGTAATATTAATTTAATGCATGATTTGGAAACCACAATAATCACTTCACTAAACTGAGATCTCTGACTAGTGTTGCAATATTATAAAAGGTAGACTAAAATGTGGCCTTTGAGTACAAAAGGAAAGTCTGGAAAACTAATGACCAAGAGGCCTACAGTGACTGTGTGGTTATGGCTCAAATGTCTACCACCTCCACAGAAATACCTGCTTCTAGTAGAACAGCAACTGCTCCTGTATGAATTAAGCTCAAATAAAATTTGATGCTATGCTATTGCAGCTAAGATGGTTTTTTTGAGCCATTGTTGGAATGCGTTTGACTATTTTATACAAGATTGCAAAAATACATCAAACTTACAGAGGAGTCAGCTACTGTGCTCCCTGCACAAGCAATTCATGGATCTACAATTACTGACACATGCATATGATGTCATAAATATTTTTAAACAAGATAACGTGGCCTCAGCAAATACACATCTCCTACATAGCTGTTATTTTGCATCAGCTATGCCTGCTTTGATATTTGATATTTTGATATTTCCTAGAACTCAGTGTGTATTCTGCAGATGTATGAATAGTGAGGCCTTGTGTGTTCATATACGTTAGCACTGACCTATAGTCAAAAGTGAATGGAGATCTGAAATCAGCAAGAAATGAGAGTAGAATTGCTGGAACTGAATTCATCCTCAAGTCTTGTTGAGTGCTTTCACATGGTGTATCCTGTTTTCACAAAATCTCACCAAGATGACACTGATATGTTGACTTTATTTTATACAGGATATATCATGGAAAATGATAAGTTATAAAATAAAAAAGACAGCTGGACACAGGTCCCAGGATAAAAAAGTGCCCAATCCTGTTCTACACATTGGTGCCTGGACTGGGAAAAATAGCAATGTAGAATCCTTATGATATAGAAACATTCATACAACTTGTTTAGTCCAGACTCAGTGAAAGATGGAAAGCTGTTGTAAAAGGAGAAAGTATTGCAAAAAAAACAAAAAAAGTGAAAGGACATAAAAGATCCATAAAGAAGACATAGTGGACTAAGATTAAATAGAAATTAAAGGAAATAAAAATACTTGCACAAGAAAAACTGTCAAAGCTTCAAATAAAAATTGGTATTTATTAATAGATGAGATTTTTAAAAGGAATTACATTAGAAGAAGGAACTGTAGGCCGCCTGCAGAAAGAAGTGGCAGAGAAAGTGTGAAACTATAAAGAACAAAACCCAGAGATTTTTTTTTTTAAATATAAAAAAAGCACAGACAAGGAAAATAAAAAAAAACAGGGATGGTATGCTGCAATATTTATGCAAAAGAGAAAGCCATACTAATCAATACAAAAAAGCAGGTTTAAAGATGTTTGAAGAAAAATACGGGCAAAGGCACCCAGATATGGAAAATTTCATAATATGAAAAGAAAGCCAAGGGGGAGTGCAGGAAAAGGGGGTTAGTACGGTAGATGTTAAACAAATAGAAATTGAAGTTATGCATTATCTGTGAGGTAAAAAAATTAACATGGAGAATCTAACACAGTCAATGTCACAGAATGATGGAATTAAGGGGACCCAGATTAAGGAGCAACAGGTGTAGCAGAAGGCATCTGCAACATGATGATACTCTCAAGCCTTTTGTAGGAAAGCAGTATGGCAGTCCAGTTAATGTTGCACAGCAAGAGAAGGAGCAGGAAACAGTAGCAACACTGACACTGATAATGTTGTGCAGTGATTGGCTAAAGGCTTCCTATATGAAGGAGCAGCAGATGAACCAGGGTGCATCTGAAGAGGATATGTCACAGCAACATTTTCTAGAACTTTTTGTAGATTAATCACAGGAAAGAGAGCGAAACGATGATGATTTCAATCCAGAAGAAAATGATTGAAGGGAATACCCGCTTGATTTAATAGAACTGGATAGACATATTAAGATACATGAAAGAAATTGATTACAAACTGTAAATAAAGTGAAAAATTTGAGAATTTCATGTGATATTACAGAAATGTATAGATTATATTACCTTGCATCTAAGCAAATATGGATAAAGGGTTTCCACAAAAACATAGGGTAACAAAGAAAACAATGATGTTCCAGCTTATACTTCCCACAAGCCATGTACTGAACTGTAAAACATATGATAGAATGCTTATAGTAGGTCCACTCTCATATTTCCACATGTTTATAGTGGGCACTTTTCTTCATATGCAGGCAGTGATTATAGAGCAATTTTCTAATAGAAGTTTACTCAATAAAATGAGATATCTCACTGCAGCTCCATGGAGGGCAAGACAGTGCTGCAAGGCACAGGGACACATGCTAGGGACTACAGCTTAAAATGAGTAAAACCACAGCCATGCTGTTTTCCAGCAAGTATTCTTAGAATAAGAGTAGTGGTCCTACTATATCCAAAGCACAAAAACCTTTCCATATATTATTTTAACTATCCCAGAATTGAAATCATTCCACCCAGCTGTTTGAACTGATCAGTGATATTCAATTAAAGTCTGATCAACATATAATTACCATACTAACTTGGACAAATTGGAAACATGGATGCCTTTACAGGTCTATGGTCTTTGTTCATCCAGTTCTCAAGATTATTGCATCAATGTTGCTCATTCTTTCAGTGTTATAGGAACATGGGGATGAAGAAGGCACCTGCCCTGGATACCAACTTACAGGGGACAATGAATCTTACAAAAAGCAAGATGGCTTACAAACTGTGTGTAAATATTTTGAAGTGAAAAGTTTCCAATATATCAAAGTAGTAGATTTTTCTGCACATTTTAATATTCATTTTTTTATTTTCATCAGAAAAAAAAATCATTATTCATTTTTGTAGAGTAATCCCAAAATGTCAAATTTGCAAAAAGAAAACTCTGTTCTAATAATTCTATATATCCTAGATAAATATGATTTATTACTTAATAAATTACTATTAATATTAATTAAAAATTTTTAAATTTTAGGAATTTTAGGAACAGAATTCATAAATGAATCCTATATATTTTTTTATGTTATTACTTACAAATTCCTGACAAATTTGTAAAAATAACCAGTTGTTTATTTCTAAACTATATCTACCTAAAAGATAATCTACTGAATGCATGTTATTGTTTGTCTTTTCAGCTTTTCCCAGTTAGGGGCCGCCACAGCAGAACTCCGGTCCACTAATGATTGGCAGTAGATTTTTTTATGGTGCCGAATTGCACAACCTTCAGCGAAGGCATGCCCATTCACGCATGTCTTTTGGAGGCCACTCAACCGCAGGGAGGACATGCAGACTCCACACAGAAGGTACTCCAGCCAAGAATCGAACAGGAGAACCTCTCGCTGTGAGGCAACAATGCTACCGCTGTACCACCGCGGCTTACCATTTAGAAATTGATGCCAAAACATTATACTATTTTTTTACAGCTAACATTTTACTAAATTATGCGCCAGTAAACATTAATTTGTATATTCTGTAGGAAATAAAAACATATGATTTTTGACCATGTGATTAGAATACATAAACTTCTTAAATGAAGAAAGGATATAATTAATAAGAGCCATGGAAAAAAACGAGTATTAACATTTATACAAAAATCTTTTAGTACCCAATAAAATTTATTAAACACAATCTGGGTATGGGTCTCTACAGTATATTTATTGTTAATTAGGAAAATCCTTTAATGAATTGAATTCCATTTGGACTCATACAATGAATTAACCTATTGAGCTAATATGTTATTGATGACAGATGTAGCACATAATTCACTGTTTGGAAAACCAATACCGCCTTCCTCCCAGCTATTTGTATGCCATTCAAAGGATATCCTTGATTTATTTGGATGCCAAAGAAATTCAAGGACAGTGTTGCTCATCCTGTATTATGATTCAAGACGAACAGGTGGGATAATTCGCTTATATGATTTATTATATAGAAACACATCAGGATAGATAGCAGCAATGTAAAATATAAACAAACTGATTAACTGAAAGAACATTACATACATGTGTGCATGCATCTCAACAGCTCACTACAAAATGGCAGTCTGGCTCACATATCCTCAGTATTTATACACATGTGCAAGCCCATGGAAAGTTTAGTAAAGGTATACATATATACTGATCTACATCCTCCCTCTTTAGTGAATTGCCCACAACAAAATGACATCTGAAAAAGACATGTAATTTTACAGACACTGGGAAATAAACATAACGTTCATGTCCAAGTTGCCGTGTATCTGGAACACGGTCTAGAAATGTGAGCTGATCTAGTGAAATAGCAGCTAGGACTGGGTTTAACAACAGGGACAGTCATTGATGAACAGTCTGTTTCAGGAGTTTCAGGAATCTTCTCAGGAATAGGGATATTTGCTGGAATGTCCTCTGGAACTGGAACACTGAATAACTCATTCTGAGATCTAGAGTCTTATTTACAGGCAAGAGGCTGCAATACAGGCTCAGACACTGGTACTAAATGTTTCCAATTCCACCTAAATTCAACTCCTTGTGATTCCACAATGTATGATCTCAGCTCTGGACATATATTTTTCATGACTCCAAACCTTTTTGACCTTTGGAAATCCACATCCTCACTATCTCCCCTTCTCGTAATGGATTGAGCAGTTTGCTGGAATTATCATATCCGGGACAAATGCCTTTTCATGAGTTGAGCTCTCACTGCTTTCTTGTTCTTAGTCCAGGGAGCCAACAACTTGCTACTGATTGGTAGTATGGTACTGGTTGTCTCTACAAAAGCCTTTGTAAAGGTAAACCAAGATGTTTATCATTAGGAATATTTCTGAGATTCACGAGATTTGATATTGTCTTGTTTCAGCTTCCCTAATAACTGTTTCACACTTTGAACTGCACGTTCTACAAAACAATTTGACTATGGATACTCAGGGCTACTCATAACATGAATAAAATCCCACTCCAGCAAATCTCTTGAATTGCTGTCTTGTAAACTGTGTACCATTGTCAGAAATAACTTTGTGCTGACTACATGGACTGCAAAAGGATGCCTCACCTTAGTAATGACAGTAACAAGTCAAGAAAATATAAAAAACACACAATGGTTAGCTGCACAAAATCAGTCAACAGGTAAAAAAACAATTAAGAAAATAATAAACATTATTATTGAAAAAAAAAAAAACAAGCAAAGTGCAGTTCCACGGCTGATAAAAGATAAAATTCCAAGTCCAATATAGTCAAAAGGTTTAATAAAAAAGATGAGCGCTTTCACAATTCAAACAATTGCTTCTTCAGATCACAAAAAGACCAAAAAAAACACAGGTTTAAGTACTCCATCAAGTAACAATAATTAGTCATGTGATATGTAAGAAAGTAATAAATGTGCTCAGGAAGAGAGCTATTTAAAAAGATAACCACAGTAAAAAACATCCTTCATAAAAAACACATGTATGAACAAAATACATAAAAACTGTTGAAAATCCAACTATACGCTAAATGACCTGAAAATATAGATATATGTATCTTGGTCTTAGTTAGAGTTCTAAATGCACATGCTACTAGTCTACCCTCTTGAAGAATGACCACACCAAGACCAAATTTTGAAGCATCACAAGAAAGAGTTACTGGTTGTAAACATCATAGCAGCTGGGAGTTGGTGGACTGGCAATTTTCTGTTTCAGGACATCAGATGCTCTTTGGTGTTATTCTAACCAGGACCAGGATACGTCTTTGCATGTCAACTCTCTAAGCAGTGATGAAAGTTGGCTCAAGTTTGGAATGAACTTGCCTAGATAGTTAACCATGCCAAGAAACTGTTGTAAGGCTTAAACATTGTCTGGAGCTGGCATCTCAAGAATTGCTGTTTGCTTCGAAGGATCTGGTCATAAGCCTGAACTGGTAAACAAATGACCAACATAAGTAACTTCTCATAGCCTGAACTTGTAATTCTGAGGATTCACTTTAAGATTCACTTCACGTGCTCTTTCCAGAACTTTCTTGAGGCTTCTGTTATGCTCAGCTTCACCATTACCTCCTACTAGAACATCATCTAGTACAATAGCACACGGATAATGAGAAAAAAAATGTTCCATGGCACACTGAAAGACTTCACTGGCAGAATTGATCCCAAATGGCATTCTTAAAAATCTGTACCTGCCAAAAGGATTACTCAAAGTGGTTGGTAATGATGATTTTTGGTCAAGCAAAATTTGATTTGCCCTAATGAACTCTTAGCATCCAAGACAGAAAAAAAACAGTGGCATTTGGTATAAGAAGAGCAGCTTCTTCACCTGTGCACATTGGATGATGAGGTCTTTTCAGTGCTTTGTTTAAATATCTTGGATCAATACATATTCTGATATCATCTGAGCTTTTCTTATGAGCTACCACCATGGAAGATACCCACTCACTTGGTTTGTCAACTGGATAAATCCCACCTTGCTTCACCATTTTATCTAGCTCAGCTTTGACTCTATTCTCCATAGCTACTGGAACTTTCCAGGTTGGTCTGACAACTGGGCTGACATCAGGGTCTAATTTCATGGAGTACACAATTGAGAAATTAAACTGGGCAAAATTAGAGCAGTTATATTTTAAGCTTACATGGTAGACTTCATTATTAAATGAAAGTAGTCCCATTTTGACTGTAAGTGCCTTTTGACTACGTAAAATTGCAAGTTATAGCTGTTCCCAGCAGAGTAACATGAAAGTGCTACTCAGCCTTTGTTTGAATTTCTTCACCACCATAAGCAACAAGCTTCAAACACTTTGCCAAATCAAGCTTCTCACCAGCATATATTCTAGCAAATGTTTCTGCTGACATAACATTGCACTTTGAACCTGTGTCAGCTTTGAGCTCTATGGGTGTTCCATTTATCAGAACAATACAAAATACTTCTTTCTTTGCCTATAAATCTACTGCATTGACTGTTTCATTAAGCAATCAAATCCATCAAACCCACCAACATAAAAAGTAAAGTCACAGCTTTCTAATTAATTAACTTATCTCTTTGAATGTTCTCTTTTAATAAAAGAATGAGCCTCTTTTGATTTACAAAATCTTTGGAAATTATTCCATTTTTTACATCTATGGCATTGCTGACCATAGGCTAAGCACTTTTCTCTTTTAGACACATGGTTTCCACCACAATTATGACAGCTGACTATGAGGCTACATGAGAGCGAATGCTTTGAGTTTGCTGACTTACCTTTGTGCTTCACTAAGAATGTGTGCACTCCGAAATTTGCTAGAAAGCTATGGGGTTTACCAGGGAGTGTTACAGGACTCACAGTCCTGCCATGTGCTTGGGCCTGTTTCTTTTAACTATGTGCTGCATACTATCAACATTAGCTTTAGAAGATACTGGAAGCATGCATTTCTCATTTGTAAGCAGATTTGTGTGCTTTCTGTGAGTTCATATATCTGACAAATCTCAATGGCCTTATCCAAAGTTAAATCACTGTCATGAAGCAAAAGCTTTCTCACAGCATCATCTTTATTACCACATACAAGTCTGTATTTTATCAACTCATCCCTTAAATCATGAAATCTGCACATTTTAGCTTTGTTTCTCAAGTCAGTTATATATGCTGTATATACACAAAACAAAAAATAAATTTGTAACCAAAAACAAAAATAGGCAGCAAGCTGTAGAATTCCAACCAGTTTATTGTTAGCACTTTCATTCAGAAAATACATGAACTTTTTCAGACAAAGAAACCCCATGAGTCCTCAGTTAAAATAATACTATCAATTAAGATGAGATAATTAGTTATAAAAACAATAACATAATTTAAGAAATTTAATGAGCCAGTGTTAAAATGTATATGTGAATAAATATACATGTTTTTTTTAAAAATCAGCAACATTTTAAAACCACATCAGTCTTATTACTTATTTTCTTATGTGTATAAGTTAGTCTAAATACTGTTAAATGCTAGATAACAACCTTAACAGCTGAAACAAGTGGAAATATAAAATCCGTATAAATGTATAAAGATAAATATGTATAAATAAATATTCATAACTTCATTTACCTAATAGAAAAGTTGTTATACAACCGAATTTCATCTTTGAAGAGCTTTCAATTTCAAAATACATTTTATCGAGCAGTATTCATTAAGCCCTGGTGGAACATGTGTATATGTTTTAATTTGCCAAACAAGTTCCTGTTCTTCAAGTTTTAATTCCCAGGGTTCACCTCTAATGTTCTTAATTATTTGTTGTAATATTGTAAACTGGAATTTATGTGTGGGGTGTTCTAAAATGTGTCTAGCCAAAGCATTTATGGTATTACCCCTACTAATTTGGTATTAGTGTTCATAAATTCTCTGCTTAAACATTCTTTCAGTTTTACCAATATAGTAGCTTTGGCAACATTGGCATAAAGCAGCATATACTACTACTGCTATTTCACAGTTAAATATTCCATTAATGATGTAGATTTTATTACGTATGCAAACTTTATTAGTTACCATAATATGCTGGCACTGCTGGCATCTCCCACGTTTTCTCATCCCCCAGTTGTTGGGGCATTTTTGATTGTTCCTTTCCAACAAATCTTTAGAATTTAGGCCTCTTCAATAGGTAATATGTGGTCTAGCTCTCAATTTCATATTAATAGCACTGTTCTCTGCTATTACAGCCCAATTTTTATTCATAATATTCTTAATAGCATGTGCATCAATATAGAAAGTAGTAAGAAAGCTTTTTCTACCATCATAATTCCTAATACTATTCTCCCTATACTCATCAGGGGGAGTATCACTTATTGTTTCTCCATAACCCCTGCATAGAATAGGTTTAAAATGGGCAGTAGTCCTTTTAGTAACAACTTCATCAAACAATTGTTGAAAAAGCTGTTCTGGGTAGCCCCTTTCATGAAACATGACTTTCAATGTGTTACATTCAAACAGAAAGTCAGTCTCTGATGAGACCATTCTGGCTGCCCTAACCAGTTGGCCCTTAATAACTGCCCTTTTCTGGTGGAATAGGTGGCTACCACTAAAGTGTAGAAAAGTGTTTGAGTAAGTAGGTTTCCTGAAAATACTAGCCTTAACTCTATTGTTGGATCTATCTTTAGATAGTGACACGTCCAGAAAATGAATGGAGTCTGTGTTAAACTCAAAAGTGAAATCTAGGAAGTCTGTAAATTTGGAGATTTCATTAATAAAAGTTGTAAATGAATCTAGACTTCCTTTCCACATAAAAAACATGTTGTCCTGATAGCTAGTGTACCATTTTACATTTTCCTTAAAAATGGGGTTCTGAAATAGGAAATGTTTTCCCAAAATGCCATGACTGAATTTGCAAAACTGCCTCTGCATGGGGAGCCCATGGCTACCCCAGTTTTTTGCAAAAAAATATTCTTTGTCAAAAAGCATAAAGTTGTTATTCAAAACTAGATCTAACAAGGACACAATTACATTTATCTCTTGCTGGTCCATCCCTTTCAAAAATAGGAATTCACTAACCCATTCAATGCCAACCTCTTGAGGTATGATGGTATACAGATACTTTATATCTACCGTCAAAAAAATTGCACTCTCCATAAATTCAAGAGAATTAATATTCTCTAAAGAACCCCACGAATCCTTACAAATTTGTTGACTGCAAATAAATGGCTTAAGTTTACTGTCCACATATTTAGCACATGCATAAGTAATGGATCTCCTGCCACCCACAATTGGCCTAAAAGGTGGATCCATTATGATTTTGTGGATTTTGGGAGATCCAAATAAAACTGGTGTTACTGGTGCTGGCATGCATAGGTAATTATATGTGTCTATGTCAGTACTGTTTTCCAAAAACAGGTCATTTAAACTTTCTTTGATTTTTCTGTGTGTACTATTCACTTTGTTTAAGCTAACTTTAGAATAACAATCAGTAGATAAAACATTTGACATTTTGTAGTTCAAATTCATCAACTGTCATATTTTTAACTTGTCTCTGTTGATTTTTTTCCAGTAAAGACCTTATTTCCATCTCACAAATATGTTCTAATATGGCAAGAGACTCATTAATAGGAGAGTTGAAAACACTAGATATACGCAAATCATTGTGTATAGCAGACCCATTCCCAAACAGAACTGCTAAGTTCATTTTACGTATGTATAACTTTACTTCAATGATAGTTCTTGCTATATCAGCTCTCTTATCTGGTATGAATGTTAATCCTTTAGCCAGTAGCGCTACTATTTTGCTGCTGATGTACATAGAGTGAAAATTATACACTTTAAAGTCCCCTGATAAGTTAGTAATAATGTCTGGTGCCTTGTTTATCTCCTCTTGTGATTTTGCTTCTTCTGTTGATATCCTCATTCCTCCCTTGTTGTTGTGGATTCTGTTGTTTGCTTCTGACCACCTGAAAATCCTGGCTAGTGGAAGGACCATTATTCTGGCATTCATTTAAGTGTTGTCCATTGACTCTTTGCTGATTTTCTCTAACCCATTCACTGTGCCCTGGTAACATGCTGTCATCATTATTAACAAAACCACCACAGATATCCAGGTGCCTGCACTCACACCAAGTATAATGCAAATACAAAACCAGCGTAGGCAGGGCTCCAGGTTCCAAGTAGTAAAAAAGTTTAATGAGCAAAAAAAAATCCATAAGACACACAAGCGCTTTCACCATAGGCTTCATCAGGTGTGATCAAGAGACATACAAATCACATCCATTTAAATACAAATTTTAAATCACATGACAAATATGTTGAGAACTTAAAGAAACAGCATAAGATATGAACTTGTGAATATACTTTGTGTAAAATATGAAACTTAGTTAAAAAGGATTAAAAACAATTAAAAACATGAATCTAGACCTATTATTTCTTATGTAATGGTCTAGATTTGAAAGTAGGTCTCAAGGGAATGCAATCATTTAGTCCATGTCCAGCATTAGCTCTCAATTTAATAATCTATTGAGCTTCAAGCTCTTCTGTTTTCAGCCTAACATCACCTCCCCTTTTACTTTCAAAATTCATACCTATAACCATAAAACTAAAACAATGGGTGGTATTAGTATTCACAACATGTTTTGCCAAAGCATTAAACATGCTTCTCTTACCTATATGGTACAGGTGTTCTCTAATACTATCTTTCAACATTCTGTCGGTTTTAACGACATAAAATTTCATGCAAACTTTACACACAGTTTGGAGTGGAGACAGAAGTGAGACCAAGCATGGATTTTGTAATGTTAAGAAGTCATCTATTTTCTTTGGAAAAAAAAAAAATTCAAATTGAAAAGACTGCAGTATCAGAAATTTCATATGGAGGCATGCATCAAGGAAGGTGTTATACCAAGAGGGCTGAGAGTGTTGAAAATGCCCTCTCAGGTAAACTGTTAATCAACTCTGCTTGCTGCATGGCAGAGATTAAACATTAATACTAGCATGAGCTATCTGCAACTCTTGGCTGATTCAGCTGAAAGAGAGATAGAGCTGGCTTTGAATTCTGTTAAAAATAATCATTCTGAACTGTATCAACATTTTACTGCTGATATACTAGAAAGATATGTTCGAGAGATGCTAGAAGGTATCAGCATTTATTCAATGAAACTTTTACAGATTAAGTTGAAGAAACTCCAAAGGGACAAACAGGATTTTGCTGCTGGAAATATTTTTACATGGCTGCGTTACACTGAGGATCCTCAAGGTGGCACTAATGCGAGTGGAAGAAATGTTGAAACCCATTCACATGCATATGTTGCAGACATGAGAGCTACTGTCAGTTCTGATGGTAACTCTTTGGTTCCTATTTCAGGATTGTCCACGCTGCAAGATGGAATAGAGAAACAACCAGATGTTCGTAAAAAAAAACATTATAACTACAGCACAAGTTCATAGTGCAGATGTAAGAACATCTCCTGTTCGTGATGCAAATTTTGATTCTTTTTTACGTGTATATTGCCCCCAGAACATTGTTTTTCCACTTCCAATGAGACAGAGGTCTACATCAAGAGGAAGTGGGCAGCAGAGGGGCAGGAGCCAGGTGAGGAACAAACAGAAGTACGAGGAGACAGGGGTGAGTTCATACAGCATAAAGAAAGCATTTATGAATGCAAAGACTTAGTTTTGAACTTGTCCCAACATGTTTTAACTCAAGATTAACTTTCCGTCCTTAATAAAGGACTTTCTTTTATTCCCAGCACAGATTCAAACATTTCTGATGTCGTTTTGGACATTAAATTGTTTGCTCGCAATTTGATGTATAAATTGATGTTTGGGGGATAAGGGGTAGATTGCAGATAATATGATTATTATATTTAAGAAACCTAGCAATTTTATTCCTAAACTAAATCCTTTAGTGCAAGCTTTTGAAGAACTGTGCATTAATGATGTGTATGATTTATATCATTGGAAACATAAAAAAAGTTTTTAAAATTTTAAACAGTTTAATTTAAGTAAAACTGAATATGTAGCACTCCAGGGTTTAGAAAATAATCAGGCAATCATGATTTGACCTTCTGACAAAGGTGGACAAATAGTAGTTTTAGATAGAGAAAAATATGATGCTGCTATGTATACGATACTGAGAGACAATACTTTTTACACTATAGTTACAAGAGGGAGAGTTAATGAAGTAATGAAAGACGTAGCCATCAAAGTTAAAGAAATTAACCATCAAGGAATTATTGATGAGCATTTATGTCAATATTTTATTGTTGCAAACTCTCTTATTCCTTTGATACAAGGTCTACCAAAAGTGCACAAGGATAGTTCAAATCCCCCCATGAGACCAATCGTAGCTGGTACCAAATGGGTTACTGAACCTATCTCTATATATATTGAAAAAATGTTAAGAACTATTTTGGATAATTCAGAATACATATTATGAGACAGTGAACATTTTCTTAAGGATCTCTACTTGTATACTTTACAGTTAACATCAAGGAAACATTTTTTGTTAGTTACGTTAGATGTAGTCTCACTATTTACGACTATTCCGAATGATAAAGGCATAGATTATGCCATAAAATATGTACAATTAAATTCTTGTCTTGGTGGGAATAAGTTGGTTCAAATTAGAGAACTTTTGCACCCAGTATTAGAGAACAATATATTTATGTTTAGAGACTCTATTTATTGGCAAGTCAAATGAGTGGCAATGGGCACTCTGTGCACAAATAGTTATGCTAATGCAGTAATGGCCACATGGGAGAGGAAATGCCTGTTAGGGGATCCCTTTAATGCTAATATTTTATTTTTTTAAAGATTTCTAGATGACCCTTTCCTATTATGGGAAGGTACACCTGATATGTTGTTAGATTGTGAGAAATATTTGAACAACAGTACAGATTTTCTAACTTTTATAGTACAATGGTCAGATATAAGTATTTTTATTTATTTTTATTTATTTTACATTTGTTGACCGGGATAGTCCAACTGGATGCATGTCCATTTTCAGCGGAGGCCTGGGTAGAAAAGCTCCAAGGGTAAACAGATACAGCATTACATAATACCAGCATTACATATTACAAATAGACTATTTACAGAGATTACATAAGTAAGCAAGTTAAACAAGTTCCACAGGTTACAGTTAATCCTGAGCGCAAGTCAGGATTAAATTAAATTACACAGTAAACTGGTTAGCAGATTTTTACACATTCTAGAGAGAGTTAGCCAGGCTTGATACATTGACATAGCCAGTTAAGTGACAAATGTTACTTGAGTCTAGTTTTAAATTGACCTAAGGTGGAAAGTAAGGTAATATCAGCTGGAAGAGAGTTCCAGGATCTACTTACAGAGTTTGCAAAGAGAGAATCACCAGCGGTGTTATTAATTTTGCTAGTCTGAATTAGTAGTTTGTTAGAGGATCGAAGTGGTCTAGGATTGTTATAGGGGGTGATAATATTTTTAAGTGCAGGAGTATTGTCCGGATTATAGAGGATTTTATAGGCCATAATCAGTTGGTTATACTGGAATAGGCTGGGTAGTTCAAGCCACCCAAGCTGATTTAGTTTGATGCAATGGTGTGTCCTAAAAGGCAGCCCAGTGACAAACCTGGCAATGTGGTTGTAGCAAATTGAGAGTTTGTTAAGGACAGTCTTGTTTAAATTTGAGAGTAGAGGGGATGCATACAGAAGGGCTGAAAGAAGGTGAGAGCGAGCTATGGAGGGGTTAGGAAGGCTTTTATTCTGTAAAGTGACCCTAGTTTTTATTGATGGTTTTGATAGTTTGGTTAACATGTAGGTCAAATTTTAGATTATTGTCTATGATGACACCTAATAGTTTTGTAGAGGGGTCAGGGGAGATTATTGTCCCATCATTTGATTTTATGGTAAAGGTGAAAGCGGTAGACCTATGTGTTGGTGAAAACAACAGCATTTTAGTTTTTTGGGATTTAGGATCAGACGATGTTCAGAAAGCCAGTTTTCTATTGTGTTAAAGGTGGTCTGGGTAGCTGACCATAACTCAACTGGAGATATGGCTGAGCAAATCAGAGTAGAGTCATCAGCATATTGGATACAGCTAACTTTTGGGATGACAGTATAAAAGTTATTAATGAAGATGGAGAACAGCAAGGGCCCTAGTATAGAGCCTTGTGGTACTCCACGGGTGTTAGGTAGAAGGTTAGAGAGTTTGTTCTGCCAGAGGACAGCCTGCTGTCGACCATTCAGGTAGGATTGAAACCACTGAAGGGCTCTAGTATCTAGACAGAATGTTTGCAGGGTGTGGATTAAAAGTTGGTGATCAACCATATCGAATGCCTTGGAAAGATCCAAGAAGAGGGCTGAGGATATATAATTATTGTTGCGATTATGGTTTATGGTGTTGGTAAAGGCTAGGAGGGCTGAAGTAGTGCTGTGATGAGGACGGAAGCCATGCTGAGTGTCTGCCATAAGCTGATTCTGCATTAGGTGGTGCATGAGTTGTCTATGAATACATTTTTCCAAAATCTTTGCAAGTGGAGAGGGTATAGCTATTGGCCTATAATTGGAGAATTCAGTAGAGCTGCCTCCTTTGTGAAGTGGGATTACATAGGATATTTTCCAGATGGTGGGAATTTTAGCTTCTACTATGGTTCGATTGACTAGTATTGAGACGGGGTAAGCAATAGCATCAGCTGATTTTTGTAGGTACTCGGCAAGGAGTTGATCAGCAGAAAATGTAGTGGGTTTTAATTTTTTGATCAAGGTACGGATAAGTGAAGTGGCGACTGGTTGGAAGCTGAACACGAGTATGTTTCTAGGGGTGCTACTTTCAGGACCAGGGGAGCTAGGAGGTAGTTGGCTAGCTAGGGCTTGAATTGCCTCAGTAAAGAATCGGTTAAAACTGTCAGAAACATCTTCAGGGGTTTTATCAATAGTAGCAGCAGGGATTGGGGTTGAGGTTTGTCCAGGATGTAGTAGATTATTTAAACCTGCCCAAAACTTCTGAGGGTTATTTTGATTTACTGTCTGTAAATTACAGTAGTGTTGTTATTTGTCTTGTAAAATTGATTTTTTGGTTTTGTTCCTGGATTGCCTGTATTTAATGTGATCTTGAGGGTCTTTAGAAGAACGCCATAAAGCCCATGCTTTGTTTCTAAGGGTAATTTTGAGTTTAGACTCATTAGAAAGCTATGGTGCAGTTTTTGCCTTGGTTCTCTTTGAACAAACAGGTGCATGCAAATCAAGGATCTCAAGGAATTTGTTGTTAAAGTATGCTATTGCTTCCTCTAAGTGGAGGTGTTTTAGAATAGACCAATTACATGAGTTTAGTTCTTGTTGGAATTTGGCAGGGTCAAAGTTTTTATTGTTTCTAACCTTTCTGAGTAAGGGTTGTTGGGAATTAATGGTTTTGCGCTTAATTACATATGTGAGAAGGTGATCGCTTAGGCCATCAAGGAGGGTACCAGAGGTGTACAGTTGGGGGTGACTATTTATGAGTTCTCAGACAAGTATACTTTCTTTTTGGTTGGGTTTACCTATCCTGGTAGGGGTGGATATAATTTGTGTAAATGCATGCGGGTTAATATGGGTGGTTGGAGTTTCTGAGGAACAGATGCCCCAGTCTATGTTAAAGTCTACAAGTAGTAGGGTTTCTTGGGGGTAGTGACATGATAGCCAGTGCAGGATATCTTCAAATGTAGATATATTGTTACCCGGGGGAATGTACATACAGATGATATTCATGCATTTATTTTTATTAAGTTGCAATTTGGTGGCAAGAATCTCTGAGTTATTAATCTGAGGTGGTTGTATTACATCTACATTTAACTCAGATTTATAGAGTACAGCTACCCCACGCCCCCTCCTCGAAGCACGAGCCAGCCTGTGTATGTTGTACCCAGGTGGTAACACTTCATTGTCTTTAGTGTTAGGTTTTAACCAGGTTTCAGATAAACAGAGAATCTCAGGGGAGTGGACATCCAGAAGTGCATGCAATTCATGTACCTTGTTATTAATGCTTCTAATATTGAGATGACAGGCTAGGAGAGAGTTAGTTGGCCTATTAATTGTAGGTTTGTAGCTTAGATTGCAAGTAGAGGGGGTATGTGTATCTGAAGTGAGTGGGCCAGGGTTGAGGTGAATATCACCACCAAGTATTAGGTTGAGTCTATACTTGGTGATGAACTTCAGGAATTTGTTTATTAGTTTGTGGTAGTGTTTGGATCTAGAGCTAATGTGCCTGGGGTTGAGATGTTGATAGACTGAACAAGATGTTGGATAGGATCTGGTACTGTAAGTATGGTTGAAGGTGGAAGGATTTACAGCTGGGGTGATAGTATGGCCTTTTGGGACCTGAAATCCTGTGAGAAACTGGTTTTCATACAAGGTAAGGAGGTATGGTGTGAACAAGAGGGGTAGTAAAGAGGAGTATATCATTATCTGTGATTCAGCTAGTGAGTTAAGGAACTGTTTTACCTGGTGATGCAACACCAGAAGACAGAGTGGTGAGGTAAATGGGAGAATGCCAGATGAAAGCTAATAGGTTCTATTAAAATGTAGGTAGATGAATGGGGGTGGGTGGAATTATCCCAGATGAAAGCAGATAGGATCTAGAAAGTGGAGGAGTGGCTATAGTACTATAAATTTAGAGGTACTGGGGGCGGGAGGTAATTGGGGGCAGGGAGGGGAGTGAAGAGAGCCCGAGCATAGCGAGGGTGAATGTAGCGGGGCTATTGCAGTTTACAAGGTTTCCTAAGGTGTCCTAAAGCTATAAGGTAAGTATTATAGCTCTTAATGTAAGAGTCAATTTACGTAAGTTACAGGGGAAGGAGGCAAACACTCAAGTAGAAAAAAAGAGCCCTATGGCTGACCAATATGGTGACCTGCTTAGTTACACAGCACTGTCAGTGAAAGCTTAACAACTGCTTTTGTGTTTGCAATCTACTCTGTTTAAATGATGAGAGAAACTGATTGCAGTCCTGTAGACACCATTTTGTAGGGAACTGTAGAGTTCAACTAGGAAAAGAGAAAAGCAGAGATTCTAGGGTAAGCATAAAGGCAACAACAGGCAGTTATTTTATAATAGTGCATTCAAAGGTTTGGTGGGGGGCGGGGGGTAAAGTAGCATACTTCAGACTGAACTAAGATTTATAGCTAAGAAACCTAAGCAAGAGAGCAATGCAATAAATAAACACTTGCCAGATTTTAAAGATATACCAGAAAAACAAAACGAATTGTTCACAATTGTACAACTGGAAAATTGCCAATAAAAGCACTTCAGGTATAGCTAGCCCAAGTTATTCAAGTCATAAAAGCACTTCTGATTGATTGATTTTCTAGATGTTACTGTGTACAAAGATGAAAATGGCATGTTGAGCACTAAACTTTATTGGAAAGCATGTAGAGTTAATCATTTACTCAACAGAGATAGTATGCATCCACAGTACATCTTTAGGAATGTTGTTCGAAATAATTTTTATAGGGCTTCCAGGTTAAACGTTAGTAATACAGACTTCCAAAAACAGGTATGCACTACTGGTATGGAATTATTGAATAGGAGATATGAAAGTGATTTGGTAGAGAAAGGAGTACTGAATGTCTTGGACATGAGAACTACTAGAGCTAAACCTTATTTTTCTGAGCCAGTGCAAGATAGAAGTAATTATAGAAGTAGAAGTTTCAATAAAGTATGGATGTCCTTAGCATATTCAAATAATATTCATCAGTATACTAGCATCATTAAGAAGAATTGGAATATACTGACAATGAACCAACATGTCAGTAGATTCATAGATTCTGTTCCACAATTTGTCTTTAGAAATAAAAAATCCCTTAGGAGACGCCTATGCACTCCCAGAGATAATTATAAATTTAGAATACAAGGAAATACTAAGCCATGTAACCACTGCTCTTTTTGTTCAAATATTAACAGTGGCACTAGTTTTTTACACCCAGATACAGGTGAAATGTTCAAATTTAATATTAAGGCCACCTGTACAAGTACGCATGTAGTATATATGGCTGCATGTAAAGTTTGCACAAACTTTTATTTCGGTAAAACTGACAAAATGTTGAAAAATAGGATTAGAGAACACCTGTACCATATAGGTAAGAGAAGTATGTTTAATGGTTTGGCAAAACATGTTGTGAATACTGATGCCACCCATTGTTTTAGTTTTATGGTTATAAGTATGAATTTTGAAAGTAAAGGGGGAGGTGATGTTAGGCTGAAAACAGAAGAGCTTGAAGCTCAATGGATTATTAAATTGAGAGCTAATGCTGGACATGGACTAAATTATTGATTCTCTTGAGACCTACTTTGAAATCTAGACCATTACATAAGAAATAATAGGTCTAGATTCATGTTTTTAATTGTTTTTAATAATTTTTATCTAAGTTTCATATTTTACACAAAGTATATTCACAGTTCATTTCTTATGCTATGTTTCTTTAAGTTCTCAACATTTTTGTCATGTGATTTTAAATTTGTATTTAAATGGATGTAATTTGTATGTCTCTTGATCACACCTGATGAAGCCTATGGTGAATGCGCTTGTGTGTCTTATGGATTTTTCTGTTGCTCATTAATCATTTTTACTACTTGGAACCTGGAGCCCTGCCTATGCTGGTTTTGTATATGCTGTCATCATTGTTCTGGTCAGGTGAGCTTAGTTGGGGGCGTTGCAAAATATTTGAAGCCTCTCCTTCACTACTGTTGTCAAGGGAACTAGAATGTGTTGAATTCAATGGGACTGGATAGGTGTTCCCATTAGTATATGCAGTTACATCTCTTTTAATTTTCTTGTTTTTAACTTCAGCAGCTCTGTTTATTGTGTGATCTATGCTTGTAAAAATGCGAGCATAGTCATACCTGTATTGCTGGAAATCAGTATCTGATATTATTTGGTGCACCAAAATCTCTAAATCATTTCACAAAGTGTCAGTTTGCAAAATGTATTGTGTGATGAGCATTTCTAAAAAAAATCAATCAAAGCCTTGCTTATCAAATAAGGCAAGTAGCTCCAAATGGAAGGGTGATTTATTAAGTAGACCAACTGGATAGCGCCATTGGTGAAGTCCCTTAGGTACAATTTTCTTTGATCTACACTCCTGGAAGTAAGAAACTTCCAATTGAAGTTTCCGACATTTTAAAAATTTTTGATCAAAACATTTCAAATTACTACAGATGGATATAAGCTGAGGCTCTTCTGCAGCATCAGAAATTACATTAGTGTCACTGGAGCTGAAAAATTGTGGGGCCCTTAAATAGTCAGACATTGTAGGAATTGAATTAGATGCCAGTTATTGTACGGAGTATATATTATGCATTGTACTCATTGTATTACTGACCCCTTCACCATGAGAAGTGGGGGTAGTCCATTATTAATATAATTACTTAGAGGTGATGCAGAAACTGCTGCATAAGTCAAAATGTTACTGCTTACATTTTGGTTGTTGGAACCAGATTCAGATACTATTCCACTAATGGTTGTATTTGATGAATCCAATCTCCTGGAAAGGTTATCCACTCACTCAAGTAGTTGCTGTACTAGGAGGGTTAAATTCCCTACGGCATTTGCCTCAGTGTTCGACCCTCCTGGTGTACTAGCTCCATCTTGGGAAAAAAGTGGCTGAGAATTAGATGCAGCTTCGCTTGCCATTCCAAACTGAATAAACACAAAACAAAAAATAAACTTGTAACCAAAAACTAACAAAAAAAAAAATATATATATATATATATATATATATATATATATATATATATATATATTTCACCTGGCTTTTGATCCGTTGTGTAAAATAAGTGCCTTTCCATTGTAATATTTGTTTGAGGGTTACACATTTCTTCAAATTTATTTTTTAAGCACTCATGGTCTTCCCTTGTTTCAGCCGGTACCACTATATGGCGCTTTCCCCTCATCAGCAAACACAGCAGGTGCATACATGAGTGGCAGAATAAATGCCTTTGTACATGCATCTTTATGAGAACATGCAGCTTGTATGAAAATATACACTTGCTCAAACACTCTCCAGTTCTCTGCAATATTATTATCAAATACAAGTGGACCAGGTTTTCGAAATCCTTCAGCTATGCAACAAAGTATGCAAAAACATACTACAAATATGGCCCTTGTGATAATATATGAGCATGTACACACACCAGATACTTGTAATAACATTCAAATGCACAATAAACTCTTCAAAATATTGTACTTTGCAAAATATGCTTGAAATGGCTGTATTTTATGAAATAACTGCAATGTAATACTACAAAAACTTGTGAACACTTTGTACACTTCAGATATCTCAAATAGCTTTAATTAATGCAAAAAGTAGCACATAGTGAAAAATGCAATTATTTTCCTTATTTTATACATTTTATGCAAATCAGACATTATTTCAAACATTTTCATAACTATTTTGAATATTTATATCACAATGTCACAGTTTCTGACATTTCTTTTAACTAGAAATTCATTTTGAGGATTCTGAGTGCTTTGTTTTATACTCTTTGAGTAAGAAATCATTTAAGCAAGTTTAGTACCTGGAATTTGTTTCTGACTTGTTTTCCTAGCTGTACATGCAGTAGGAATGATCCATTCCTCTATATTTCACCAACATTGACTGAGTACCTTTGTCTTGATTCTGGATCCCATTCTGACACCATGTCTCACGTCCTATGTTATGATTCAAGATGAACAGGTGGGGTAGTTCATTTATATGCTTTATTATATAAAAACACATAAGGATGGATAGCAGCAACATAAATTATAAACAAAATGATTAACTGACAGACCATTACATACATGAATGCTTACATCTCAACAGCTTTCTACAAAATGGCAGTCTGGCTCACACGTGCTAGTATTTATACACATGTGCAAGCCCATGGAAAGCTTCATAAAGGTATACATACATAAGGATCTACATATATTGTTTATTTTCTTTAAGTTTTGGAAGGAGTTAAAAATTAATGATTGAATGTAAAACAAGATTTTAGGTAGTACTAGGATTTGAGGCCACATCCATAATAATCGAATAAAAAAATATATACTAAGCCTATTTCAAACCCTATACAAGTACAACTTATATCTTAGTTTTGATTACAAATACTATTAATATAATAAATGAATTTAAGTACATATATAATATATATATGTATAATCCCTTGTGCATCCACAAACAGTTACTAAATCACCTACTAAATAATAACCTCCTAGCTAAGTGCCAACATGGTTTTCACCCTTTCCATAGTACTACTACAGCCTTACTATCCTTTATCGACTCAATTAACAAAAACCACAACAATAACATGCCTTCTTCAGCCTTCTTCATTGACCTATCCAAAGCTTTTGATATGGTCAACCACAAACTTCTCCTCCATCGTCTGAAGTCTCTCTCTTTTGACAATACAGCCTTAAATTGGTTCACATCCTATCTGGATAACCAAAAACAGGCTGTACTCTGGCATAACCATCTCTCTGATCTCCTTCCCACCTCTATAGGAGTCCCTCAGGGCTCTATCTTAGGCCCTCTACTATTTTCCATCTTTATAAATGACCTTCACCTAGCCACTCCCCTATCAACTTGCATTCAATAAATACGCAGATGATACAACCATCATTTGCTCAGCCCCAACACAGTCTGAACTTTATTCTCTCACACAAAATACCTTCACTACCATAGAGCAATGGTTCTCTAACCATTGTCTCCTCCTTAACCCAAAGAAAACCAAACTCCTGATTTTTACACCCACTCTCTTGTCTCCCTCCATTAATTTCTCACTCACAGCCAACAATGACATCCTTATCTCTCCAGACAATAACACCAAACTTCTAGGCATTACAATTGACAACCAACTCAAATTTGACACACACATTGACTCTACAATAAAATCAACAAACAGAAAACTAGGCTCTCTGTATAGAATTAAATCTTTCCTTACTCCTGAAGCCAGAGCTACAATAGCTAGAACCCACTTAATCTCTTCCCTATTATATGCCTCCCCAATCTATACAAATCTTTCTAAATATAATCTTAACAAACTAACTACATCTTATAACAATATTGCCAGATTTGCTACAGCCTCTCCATACAGGACTCATCAATGTTCTAATCTTAAAAAACTAGGGTGGCTAGAATTACCCAACCTAATACATTTTAACCAACTTACAATTGCCCATAAAGCCCTCTACCACCCAGACAATACTCCAATGCTCTCCACTCTCATAAAATCCTATAACAATCTGAAGAACCTGCGCTTCTCTAAAAAAAATACTGATTCATACTTCTCTATCTAAGAACTCAGCAGGTGACTCCACATTTTCAAACTCAGTTGGGAAAATATGGAATCAATTACCTCAAGACCTCACTACTCAAACTTCAATCCCACTATTTAAAACTAAACTTAAACTCTTCTTTTCCAACCATTGGCTTTGCTCTTGCAATAACCCAGACTAACCTTTTGTACCTCCCTGCTATGGGACTCTTCCCACCCTCTATTTTTCTTATATATAACTCTCTACATTACTCTCTACAAAACTGTTTCTATTTCGTCATTTCTAACAAAGGCGCAAAATCTCTACTTTTCAACTTCTTACAAAGATGTAATAGAGTAACTAGGTACTTTACTTGTATTTTTATACAGTACACTTTTCTATGTAATAGAGAAACTAGGTACTTTACCTCATATTGTACTCAAATGCTTTTAATTCTATCAGAAGGTTTAAAGTACATGTTTTTAGATTTTATTTGTATATGCTGATATATTATGATAAAATTTTGTTTAGTCTTACTATAGTAGTATTGTAGAGGAGCTTTTCTCCCCGGGCCTCTACTGAAAATGGACATGTATCCAGTTGGACTAGCCCGGTAAACAAATGTAAAATAAATAAAATAAATAAATAAATATATTCTGTATATATCGTGTTTATTTTACCTTCTGTTAATTAACAACTTATTACTTAATATTTTAAAGAGACCATGCTTCTCAGGACATAATACAAATACAACAGATAAAACACTTTTAACTATGATAAACTATGTGTGTGTGTGTGTGTGTGTGTGTGTGTGTGTGTGTGAGTGTGTTTATTTTTTATGTTGTTCAAAGTTCCATATTCTAAAAAAACTATATTATAAATTTTTCATTTATTTAAGTATTTATATTAGATTAGTAAATAAAAATTATTTATCTCATTCGGAATTAGATAACCCAGACACTGAAATAACCAGCATACTTATTTTCTTATCAAAAGTACATTAATTGCTAAGGAAATCATACTTACATGAAATAAAAACATCTCTCTAACGAACATACTATTTACAGCTAAAGACCTATAATTTGTATACAGTTACATCATATAACATCTTATTAAAACAGTTGTAGTTCTAGACTCAAATAACATTTGACTGACATAAAGTATCATTCTGCAACTACTTATGTTGTCTACACTATTAAGAATATTTAAATTATATATTATATTCTAAATTAATCATTTGCATTTCACAATTAATCATTTTGTAATTTTTTTTTCAGTTAGAAGGTTAAGTGGATGTTAAAATAACTAACTATCCGTTTTTAAAACAAACATAAAAACAAAACTGCTCCCAACATCTAATTTCACATATGTGTTTTCTATTTATTATATGTGTATAAATATACTAATTAACAATCAAATACTTATCCCTTTTATTTATTTATAAAAAGTTAACTTCTCCACTCATCTCAACATTCCACTATCATTACTTCCAGTACTGCTAAGTGTCAAAAGTCATATATATCTTCTGCAGCCAAAAAAATGAGCTTTCATTATAGCTAAAACAAAATCTGTTTAATGAAGATTTAAGCAGAAAAGTAATTTCGTTACAGACAAGCTTTTGAACAAGTCAGCTTACAACTGTGACAAATGAGCAATCCCTTTTTAAAACAAGTTTTAAAATGTTAAACAAAATCGGTCATCTCTGCATGTTTTTTAAGGATCCCATCACAAAATACCACACCACCATGTATAAATATGTTATAGTTTTGTGTAAAAACGCCATTCATGAAAAAGTCAGATACATCAGATACAAGAAAAAACTATATAATCTAGTATAAAACAACAGTATAATACAGTATAATGTATTATAATAGCAACAAATATTCCTGTTTCATCACCATCCTGCAATAAAATATATTTAAAATCATATTACTTTCTCATTTATCAGTGAATAAGATTTAATTGTCACTCAAAGCCATACCATATTATAAAACATTAATAATGTATATAACATAAAATATGAGACTATCTAACTTTAATTAATGTTGTAAAAATAACAATTTATATCTACATCTATTAACCCCAAGTTAAAATATATTATAGAATAAGTAATATTGTTTACCTTGTGATGAATGTTATTCACATAAAGATGTTAAGTGAAACATTTGTATATGGAGGATATTTAAACAAAACCATTTTAAATATAAAAATAGTCACTTGTCTCTGAGCTTTTACTATTTTTTTCTTTCAATGTCCATCCATTTCTTGTGGCATGTCTATTCAAAGTGAACAAACGCCAGTCCATTTCTTTGGATTTATTTAATAGCTTATTACGATTTTCCTTTGAATGCCCATCCATTTCTTATGGCATGTCTCTTCAAAGTGGACAAACTCCAGTCCATTTCTTTGGATTTATCTAATGGCTTATTCTTCTGTATAAAGTCAAGGGCCTTTTCTAAGGTGTTAAAAGTTTTCTGTCCATCAGGTCATTCTTATTTTAGCTGGAAAAATTAGTTGAACTTTGATGTTCAGTTTTTTTTAACTTTTTATGAAAGGGATACTTACCTTTCTTTTTGTTTCAATGGATGAATAGTAATCATTAACAAATCTGATAGTATTCACCCTTATTTTTATAGGAACGTTTTCCCAAGCAATCTTCAGTACCAAGTCTTCTTCTGGCTGGAAAAAAAATCTGACAATTACTAACCTTGGAGATGGTGGATTATTTTTTAAGGAAGAGTTTGAAAAGGTTTTGTGGATTTATGAGCTCTCTCTATACATCAAATGAGAAAGCTTCATTAAGTTCAGAGTCTTTGGCAGCTAGCTATTTAAAAACTGAATCATATTATCAACTTTTCTCCTTTTCCAGAATCCCATAAATCCTGATGTAATTTCTTCTGGATCTGTTCTCCAAGTCCGCTACTTTTTCCAAAATTAAAGGGTTTTGTTTAAGAGCAAATTCCATATGGTTTTCTTTCTCAACCATTCTACCACCTAGGTCATTAACTGCTCTTCTATCCCTGTAAGGCCTGTTGTTTAATAACTTTATCCAGTAAGTCCATTTGTCTTTGACATTCATGTTTTATATTATCAGTTTTGTTCTCTAGTTTATCTATTTTTACAGAGAGATCTTGAATGCTTGTTAGGACAGAGTATAAGTCTTTCTTCATTGTATTTTTTTGGAAACTAGACTTAGAGTGACTCACTCTAAGTAAAATCTTTGAGATTCTTGTGACAGGAAAAACGATAAAGAAAAATCATATTTTTTTTTATAAATACTTTTGCAAAAGTATTTAATTACAAAACTTTCAGCCATAAAAGAGTATTCATCTATTTTTTTTTATAAAATATCCTGTCAAAATAGTTGTAAAGGAGCAGAGCAAAAGTTAAGTGCTATTAACTGTTCACCATCTTGGCCACAACCTGAAAGCTGTCTAATTTGTGGTAGTAAATGTAATTGCTTATTCAGTAACCTGTAAACATTTGTCTTCAAATACCTTTAAAAGAAGAAGTTTGACAGTTTATAAGCTATTGCTTAATGACAATTGTCAAACATTATTTTCTAGATTTAGCTGAGAGGGCACCAGATGGGTCTGCTGCTCAGGATGCTAGGTTCTCTTCTAGATTTTCATCCCATCTCTCTCTGTTGTACATATGTTTATTAACTTGCAGTCTCCTTTTCTTTACTAATTAGAATAGTGTTATAGCAGGATTGTTGCATTTGTAGCAGGCACCAGGACATAATATATTACAGTTTCTTGCTTCAAAATTTGCAGTGACTTAAATTCATTCCGCATTTATCCATATTAAAGTTCGTCCATAAACTACAACATTACAGAAATTGTTCACACATTACTCTGTCCTGGAATGACAAAACTATATAGTGAATTTAGGCAAACTGACAGGCTTCTCAGATCAGTATCTGAATTCAGGAACAGATAAAGTGATTCAAGAATCTCTGTTAATGTTGGCAAGCTCTGAAAGAGAATTCTACTTGCATGTAAATCAATTTCATTGAAGTAGGCATTCGATACGTCACTGAAAAACTGACTTTAGTCTAACTAGGTTTCCCCTTACCCATCGTCTGGCGGTCTATGTAATTTCCTACACCATCCTTACCTGAATATCCCAGCTCCGAGGAGTTGAAGAAAATTACTCACTTATGACGTGATTTGTTTGTGACAATTTAAGCCAAAACTGAAATCTGATGTTCCCTAAATGCAAGTACAATTAATGAAAAATCATTTTCTAATTAGAATTGTTAAATTTATTATTATTATGACAGGCACACTGATCAACAATAATACAATGACAACTCATTAATATTCAAAACCACCTAGCTTCCTTTCACTACCATGTATCCTACTCACTCAGTCTCCTCTCTTACTCCTCTATCTTCCCCTTCCATCCCATTAGCCCTTCTAGCTTGTTCCACCTTCGTGTGGACCATCTGCTTTATATTTGTTTGAGTTTAGTGAAATATTTGTATATACGATTTAGGTATTTGAGTTTAGAACAGCATCCGTTTGAGCTTAGTACTATCTGTATATACATCTTACCTTTATTCCTAGCCTCTAGCTAGATATTGGTATATCTGTTCACTACTATGTTTCATGTTGTATGTATAGCTAATGTTTGCTGCAGTACGTATTATTTGCTATTGTATGTATATTCAATTGTTCTTCATGTACTCTGCTGTTGATTTATTGTTCTGTGGAGCTTTTCTCCCCAGGCCTCTGCTGAAAAAGGACCTGTGTCCAGTTGGAATTTCCCTGTAAACAAATGTAAATAAATAAATAAATGAGCATGCTGAATGGACATCCCAACCAGTGTGCTAATTGTAAATTGAACATATACCAATAGAAAAAAGTCTGAATGCTGAAGTAACATTAAGTGGACAGACTTTCTATTGGTATATGCTAAGAGAAAGAGCAAAACTAAACAATCAGAAATGTACCTGATTTCCCTCGTATTTTTTCACTCTCCCTTGGAAAATTTCTACAATTTAAAAAAAAAATACAAAGAACAGCAATGGAGATTCTTTCTCCTCTGTTGCTTCTCCTGCGCTGTACTGTGTAAGTGTGGGAGTGGGAGTTCCATAGCCATCCACAGTGCCTTAGTAAAAAAAGAAAAAACATGCAGAAGCACTGCAGCTGCATTATACAAAGATGTTATTTAACAAACGGAAGCAATTTGTTTCTTAATTAATGTGAGTGAATAATATTAATAATCCACTCAGGGGGCGGGTATACCTTGATTATCTGATTGTTGGTTCATCCTCCTGTCTCATTCTAGTATATGAAATTCAAATTTCTCCTCTATGTCAGTAGTTACATTTATTTGTACTTTAACATTTTTTCATTGTGGTGATTGTTGAGCAAATACCTGCGCCTGGGGGTTCACACTGTATCAAGACCCAATACTACAATTCCTGCAATATTGAGGCATTTAGTGTAATCAGCAGAAACATATACAATGTCTGAAATTGCTGTATCTCATAGATTTCTCCCTCTCCAAAGTAAAGTGATGGAGTTCATATATATATAAACAGAGAGGCTGTGGTTGCACATTCCACACTTGGTGTTCAGGGGGGTTGCCCCTTGTAAAAAAAACAAAAACTGCTTTTAATGTGCAATAACGAGTTTTGTACTTTGTTGTTTTACCTGTAGAATCTTATAGACCTTCAGGACTCTATCTTTGTGTAGCCTCAAACCTCCAATAACACGCTCTGCACTTACTGGATATTATATTTAAGACTGCTTAAAAACTTTTCCTACATCTATTCTGCCTGTGATTCCATATAGATGACCCTTAGTATTGGACATTCCAGTCAGTAAATGTTCACAAAGAAGAAATGGATAAAAAATAAATAAATGTAGTATTTATACCTGGAAAATGTAGTGATGTACGACTGTCCAACCATTGAATTGGGGCTTATTTCTTCCTTTAATACAATTAACATTGATGTGAACCCTGCAGTTCTTAGAATCAACCATTACCATTGAAAGGCAGTCCCATATATGCATTTCTCTGTACTATCATAATACCACTGGAAGTAGTGCACAGTAACCACAAACAGCACAATATCTAAATTACGACGATCAGTAACATCATGAAGAGCAGCTAATTAGTGAAAATATAACAATAACATATGTGTAATTTAAATATACACTGTTTATTTAATAACTGGACATGGTGGCTAACATTTGAAATAGTGCAGTGCTTCCCCAGTTCTGAGATGAAAACCACTTCAGGTTGCTAAATAATAGTTTTGGCTGTTTCTGTGATTTTGTTTCTTACCTATAGTTATTCAATTAATTTCCAGCAATAACTGAGATCATTAGAGGTATATAGTGACAAAAGCCTCACACAGATTGCAGTGCTGGTTACTATTAATCTTACTATGTCATATACATTAAACATATTCTTTGTTAATTGAGTGTTTTATTTTGGCAGAGTAGAGCTTCAGGATACAGTACACCAGAAGGACAGTACAGCCTACCATGTAGTTCTCCTGTGTCCCATACCAATGATCCCCACTTCACCCGGTCAGCATCCTTCAGTCTGTTTCACCTTTCCTTAAGTGTAGTCCACCTAGCTCACTGCAAATTTTGGCACAATCTAGCTAAAAGGATACCTCAGTTACTACATGCCCTTTTTAATCAATATTAGTAACCAACTCTGGACACCACATATACTCTCTGGGTGGCAATGGAGATATATGAAAAATGCAGGAGAAATCTGCACTAAGGGACAGATACCTGAATAGTTCAGCCCTAATAGCTTCATTAAGAAAATTTTGAGATGCATCCACACCTCGACACCTGGATAGCTCAGTCTTAATATCCCTACTCTCCTTCGATACCCCCTCTACAGTTAGGTGGTCTTGTATGTCTACTTTGTATCATATCAGTCTAAAATCTCTGTAATATGTTTAGCTGTTAGGTTATCTGTTTAATATGTGAATCTTATCCAACAGAATGCATAAATAATGCTACTGATTCTAACTACAGTGGAGAGTCGATTATCCGAACATCGATTATCTGAAACGTTAATTATCCGAATGCAGTCCTCCAAAGTTTTCAGGTAGGAAAAATCATAAAGTCTGAATATGCAAACATTAAACATATTTGCTTGTGCATGTTTTTTGAGCTTGTAAACCCCTTGTGTGAAAAATATTGTTTATTGTCCACTGGAATTGCTGAATGGGTTGAAAAGTATATTCTCTGTATGCAGAAACAACACAATTTTAGACATTTTTTATCCAGTTCAATGTATGTTTGATTAACTGAATTACCCTAGGTTTCAATTAATTTGGATAATTGACTCTTATTGTATCCCCATTTTACATAGTTTTATTTAACTCTAGATTGTCTATGAGGTAAGTGGATAGCTCACCTTATACAGTTATTATCTTTAGCTTATTTTAAAATTTGTATATGTTGGACTTATGAACCACTATACATGGTTATTATCTATACCTTATTGAAACATTTTATATGTTGTATGTATGAAGGGTCAAGTGTCAAGCTTTAAGCATGCACTTGTTCCCTTACCAAAACCTTTGCCCCTAACACATGCAGCAACTATTACTCTCTTTCTAATCTATGCCCACTCATTAAAATTCCTGAAAAAATAATTTACAATCACATGCTTTAATACACAAGACAAACTACTGAACGAAAAACTGATGAAAGATAACAAGGTGGACTCTCTCCAGTAGCCCTCTGGAGGCCAAAAAACAATTCAATTACGATGTAGTCAACGGATAAAAACATTTATTAAGCTTAACACTGAATCAACCTAGACAAAATATATATATAAATAAAAAATAAAAAATAATAAGGCATAATAAAAGATGAATAATGATAAATTCCTATGACTGCGGACACAAACTTTACCTGCATTAAACTACAAAGCCCCTAGATAATGTACAATTAGTAACTACTTGATTTCATGCTATGTGTTTTATGATTTGTCCTTTATATTTCATGTTTTGTATTTGATTTTATTTTGTATAATATGTTATACAGAATCCTATAAACCAATAAAAAGTCAATAATAAAACATCCCCAAACACCTAACTGGCCCTGAAAAAGACCTCCTAAGAGAATGCTACCTCTATCTTTAAAATATTAAATAAACTTGAATATAACCAAAAAAATACCAACTATATGTATGTTGGAAACTAGTGGTGTCAATGGATACAACTAAAACTGTTTAAAACTGTACTTCATATATTAAATAAACTCTGTTGACTTATTATATATCACCCAGAATTTCTGAATGACCCCAGAAATACCTTCCATAGAATAAATTATTAAAGATAATATATGTATAGACTTCAAAAAATATTATTTTATTATTAGTTTATAATGGAGTGAATGGCTGGCTTCCCAGTACAGGTCAAACAACTCTATCCTGGAGGTGGATGGTCCACATTTTCAGAACATAGCCTTGGACCAATCCTCACATCAAGGCCGGAAGCCCAGGAACAGGTCAAGGAACAGGAGGAATTAGACCTAGTTAACATCGATAATAGACAAGGTCCAATGTGTCCATGTGAAATTATCATGAACACTGGTCTGGATTTTAAAATCTACAATTTTTCTGACTTTACTTTTACCAGTGAGTTAGTTGAATTGTTAGCTAAAGGCCTTTCCTTTGTGCCTTCCAACTAGGCTGATTTGGCTAAAACTATTATAGAATTGAAATTATTTGTCAGAAAACTTAATTTACAGCTTCTATTAGGTAACTTAACGAGGGACAAGGGGGATTTTTTTGTTTCTAGCACCTACAATCCACCTTTGTACTTTTTGGAACTATTTGAATGGATTTGTGAACTTGACATACGCCATTTGTTGAGTCAGCCTTTATTAAAACAAATATCCAACTTTAACATCAGTAAGGAGGAGAGGATCTTATTGGATTCATTGTGTAATTCATCAGACAGGGTTATGCAACCTGACAAGGGAGGTGGGTTGGTTGTGATGAATGAAGTGGATTACATCAGAAGAATGGAGGACATTTTAGTTTCGGAAACATTTACAGAAGTGTCCAGAAATTAATTGAATATAGGCCTTTCTAGGATATCTTATTATTTCAATGACATGTTTATTAATAATTCAATAGATTTAGATTTACTTAACTTCATGTTCTTACCAGCTCTAAGAGTGCCAATGATATTTGCGTCTCCCAAAATTCACAAGAACCCTGTTGATCCTCCCATGTGCCCTTTGGTTAGCACCAGGGGTAGTATCACTTATGCGAGCGCTAAAGTGGTGGATATGATCTTGAAGAAATATGTGGCGAGTGAGACACAAATATCTAAAGATTCCTGGTCCTTTTTATCTAGGGTCAACCAAGTTGTTTATAGTGAAGACAGTAACTTTTTAACTATAGATGTGAAGGATCTGTATTCCTCTATTTCCCACTCAGTGGCTTTAGGTTGGATACCAGCCATGATGAATTCGAAGGAAGCCCCACCAGAGGAGATTCAATTGGTCAGTAAATTGCTAGACATTATTTTGTCTTGCAATTATGTTGCATTTAACAAAAGATATTTTCTTCAGAAAATAGGTGTACCCATGGGGTCTCCATGCGGGGCCAGTGTTGGCAATTTGGTCATGGCCTTTTGGGAAAGGGAGAATGTACTGGTCAACCCATTTGTTCAAGACAAGGTGTTGATGTACACCTGATTTTTAGATGATATCTTCATCATCCCCAAAGGGGATGAGGAGGTGGCTAAATCCCTACTTGATTTTTTCAACACTTCAACTGAGTTTCTTAGGTTTACTTCATGCTTTGCTTCAGAAAAGATCTCATATTTAGATGTAGATCTGATGAAGGACAAATTTAATAGTCATTTCATTGCTAGAATACATCGGAAGGAAACTTATTCCAATAGTTACTTGCAGTTCACTAGTTGTCACCCCTATACACAGAAGAGTTCTATCATCAAAGGTCAATTGGTTAGAGCCGCAAGGATGGTGACTAATGATAGTGACTTTTTGGAAGAATGCAACTTCATGAGAAGTCTCTTTCTCAACAGAGGTTACCCAGTAGATCTAATTTCAGAACTCATGTTGGAGATATGTAGAAAGAGAGAGATTGTTTTTTACGTACCCATTCTTAGATCAGTGTCCCCCAGGGCAATTATAGACTCAGCCCAGCCAAGGTGGAGCTTAATCTGTGTAGTTTCATTTTGACATATAGTATGGATGTGAAAGAAATTATTTCTATCATCCAGAAAAATTGGAATTGATTACACAGGATGGAACTGCCCGGAAGAAACAAGTGGGATATCCGAAGATGGTGTTCAAGAGGAGATATAATTTAAAGAATATTCTTGAGAGGAAATCCAAAGTTTTAAGCTTTAGAGTGGGTATGTATAAGTGTAACATGTGCCGTTATTGCAAGACTATTTCAGAGGGTTCCACTTTTGAAGTTAGGGGTATAAAGTATGGGATACAAGGTGGATTCAATTGCACTAGTTCACAAATAGTATACTTGGCTAAGTGTTCCCATTGCCTGGCTTTTTATGTCAGGAAAACAGATAGAAAACTCCAAGAGCATATGTATGAACATTTGTAAGCCATAAGAAAGGGCAAGATTGAGAATGCCCTAGCTAAACATATTATGGAGAACTCGCAACATGTATTTACATTCCAAGTAATCAATCAAGTTCAGTCTGATGGAAGGGGAGGACCAGACTCACTCATTTTGGAGGGTAGAGAGTTGGCTTGGCAGTTAAGATTGGATGCTGACCATCACCAGGCATTAATGGTATGTTATCAATCATGTGTCTATTAAAACTTAAAAGTTTGAATAGATGAATTAACGGTCCATGCTTTAAAATCTAACAAGGCTTTTTAGAATCCAGTAGATTGGATTATTATACTAACAGTATTACTTTTTATTTAATACATATATTTTGTAATATTTTTTGAAGTATAAATATATATATATATATATATATATATATATACATATATATATATATATGTATATATATATTATCTTTAATAATTTATTCTAAGGAAGGTATTTCTGAGGTCATTCAGAAATTCTGGGTGACATATAACAAGTCAACAGAGTTTATTTAATATACGAAGTACAGTTTTAAACAGTTTTAGTTGTATCCATTGACACCACTAGTTTTCAACATACATATAGTTGGTATTTTTTTGGTTATATTCAAGTTTATTTAATATTTTAAAGATAGAGGTAGTATTCTCTTAGGAGGTCTTTTTCAGGGCCAGTTAGGTGTTTGGGGATGTTTTATTATTGATGTTTTATTGGTTTATAGATTCTGTATAACATATTATACAAAATAAAATCAAATACAAAACATGAAATATAAAGGACAAAGCATAAAACACGTAGCATGAAATCAAGTAGTTACTAATTGTACATTATCTAGGGGTTTTGTAGTTTAATGCAGGTAAAGTTTGTGTCTGCAGTTGTAGGAATTCATCATTATTCATCTTTTATTATTTTTTATTTTTTATTTACAAATTTTTTTTTGTCTAGGTTGATTCAGTGCATCAACAAAGTACTCAATGAGTTCTATTCTAGAATAGTAATTATATACATGTCATTTTTTGTTTTCGTATGATGTCTTAACATTGCAATGTAATTTTGTATTTAATGTATTCCAATGTGATCATGTGATAGGAAATGAAGGGATATATAGGGGGGTTGTTGGATGACGTTGTATCCGTTCTGAAGAAGTTGTTTTTTTTTCAAACTGATGAAAAGCTTGTGTTAAGTTTAATAAACGTTTTTATCCGTTTACTACATCGTTCCATTGAATTGCTTTTTGGCCTCCAGAGGGCTACTGGAGAGAGTCCACTTTGTTATCTTTCAAATACTTTAATACCTCAGTAAATACAATATTCTCACTCAGTGACAGCATAACTTTCACATCAATTATAACACTAATGCTGCCATCTTATATTTTACTGATCAGATATATTCCAGGATGGAGCAAGGTAAAATTTCTGGAGCCATCTTCTCTATTCTTAGTAAAGCCTTTGACTCTGTTGACCATCCACTGCTACTTCACAGTCTTAGTCAGAGAGGATTGTCTAATGAAGTCCTGCAGTGGTTTACAAATTACACTTCCAATCACACCTTCATTCTAGTTTGACCAAACAATACCCTTATTTCAGATTCATCTCACAAAGGCATTCCTCAAGGCTCTGTACTGAGACCATATCTCTCTTCGTTAATGACATTCCCTGAGATTTCCCTCACACCAACTGCCTCCTCTATGCTGATGCTATTGTCCTATGTAATGGCCTAGAAAACAAACTACAGACCAACTTTATACCTATTTGGAACTAGCTTCCACATAAATAACTTAATAGTCAATATTAGAAAAAGCTCCATAATGATTTTTGAGACACACCAGTAGTTAAAATCAATTGACTAA
Source organism: Protopterus annectens (assembly GCF_019279795.1). Taxonomy (NCBI): domain Eukaryota; kingdom Metazoa; phylum Chordata; order Ceratodontiformes; family Protopteridae; genus Protopterus; species Protopterus annectens. The sequence continues at coordinate 505,777,864 of NC_056734.1, read as the reverse complement.
CTCATTATTACAGATCCAACAGGCCTCATATTACCTTTTGCCACTGAACAGATAGCTGGGCCTCATATTTGACCAGTATCTCTCATTTTACAAACATATTGAAGCCTAAATTGACAACACTTTTGCTCAACTAAGGCTGTCATACAGAATCTCTCATCTTCTTACTGTAGAGTCTCATTAACCATTGCCATTATAGGTTCCTAGGTATTTACTAGGTTAATGACCACCTGACCACCAGGGCCATTACAAGCCTAGCCATGCAACCAAAAGTAATTCCATTCCCTGGTATTGGGTGGTATGTTTCTTAAAAGGGTATGATAGGAGGTTGCTAAAAAGTTACATGTGGGTACATTATTTAAGGAATGTTTACTGTTGGCCTCAGTCTATAAGAGACATTGAGGCTAGCCCAGGGATGAATTTATGATTACCCATCCAATGTTACTGTTAGCCTCTGTCTATAAAAGACATGGTGGCAGGCCTAGGGATAATTTTGCAATATCCCATCCAGTGGTCATGGTTACATTTGAATAGGGTTAGGGGTGGACTGTGCTTCACATGAATGGAGAGCCTATTGCAGAGCATGGAGCTCCTTTGAGTCACATATCTCTCTCACCGGCATGATGTCCTTCCATATCACTGTTGCAGCATTCTTCACTGAAGGGATCTCCTGCCAAGGATAGCCCAATGTCTGGGCAGTATACCAAAGCCTTTAGATTTTATGGGTGCTGCACATTACACATATGCTCCCCAAGCAGGAAGTAGGGCATAAAGGTGATGTGTGGATGCAAATACTCAGAACTTCTTTGCCACCAGTCCAAGTGCCATTATCGAACATCGGTGTGTTCATTATCAAGTCATCTTCAGAGGAGTGTCCTTTTGGAGTTTCTTCTCTATTTTTTCTCAGTTTTGTTGTTGCTTGTCTTCTTGCCATACAGGAAGGAAAAATGTCAGTGTGGGAGACAGATTCTCCATAAAGACTGTCACGACTAGTGTCTTTTTTGCCTAAGTGTTTCCCATGATGATATGCAGTGCTCTAGCTGTCAAGCATTTGTCCCTAAGACACTCCGCAGCCATTTATCTTCCTTCTGCAGTTACCTTGGGAACCAATGTCTTATGCTTTTGGCTCAGGGTGCCATGGCAGAATCCTCTTTTTCTGAGGGACAACTGCCTTCTAAGAAGAAGGCCATGCAGTCTAGGCTTGATCCACTTGCTGTTTAGCCTCCACTGGATGTCTCTCTAGAAACTGCTGAAAGCTCGGAAGAATGTCCAGTGCTTGCATGGGATTCCTCTGCCATGCCATGTTGGAGGCAGGCATAGATCTGGGTTCTTGCATATCCTGTCGGGCTTTTCAAAGGTCTGCTCCAGACATTGAGAGAAAACCATGCAAAAACGACCATCCAGTGATTCCACCAATTTATTAAAAACTCAAACACAGCTCTAACGTCTTGGCTCTCCACACAAGCCTTCAAGGAGTAAAAATGCATTAAAAGAACTTGCCTCATATAGTGTGTTCAATCAAACAATTAGTTAATTACATCATTAAATCAAACATTTCCAATTAAGCTCTTCATTAAGACCATATGGATACAAAGTATTAAATTTAAGAATATATAGGGATTCTTTAGTCAAAAGCCTTTTTTTAAAACATAAATCAAACACTGTACTTTAATTTTTTTCCAAAACAGTGCCCTGTAGACCTACACTATTACTATTATGAAAGCATTCAAAATGAACAGCTATAGAGCTTTCTTGTGTTTTGTTATTTATATCTCTTACATGCTCTAACAATCTGACCTTAAAGGCCCTTTTAGTTTCTCCAATATAATACAAATTGCACGGACATTTAAGTGCATATATAACTCCTTCTGTGTTACACGTAAAAGTACAGCACGTATTAAATGGAATATTATTAATATAATCAAATTTATTTACTACAAACTTGCAAGCCTTACATTTTTTGCAACCTGAAGTACCCAATATAGGTGTATTAAATGTATTTTAACATCTGGAAGACTGAATTTTCCTTTAACAATAAAATTATGTATATTTCTACCTCTTCTGTAAGAAATGCCTAATTTAGCATTCAACCAAGAGGACACATTTTTCAAAGAACACAGATAATTCCAAAAATATTTGACCACCTGAGAAATTTTGAAACTAAAACACCCAAATGTAGAAACAAAATATATGGTTTCCAAGGATTCTCCACAAACTATTTTATATGGAACCATATTATATACATTACGTTGTGTATTATTTACACCGAAGCCAGAACATAATCTCTTCCAGCTTCTCTCTATTAAACTCCTATCATAACCCCTACTTTCAAACATTTCCATTGTTACTTGTATTTCTTTACGTAGTTCTCCAATATTATTACATAACCTGGATACCCTTAACATCTCACCATAAGGTAATGCTTCCAGAGTATGTACAGGATGACAACTATCCCTATGTACAAAATACGTTCCTTGATCAAATTTTCTATGAACTTTAGTGTGTAAAGTAATCCCATTTATTATACTTAATTCTACATCTAAAAAAGGAATACTTCTTCCTATTGTAAGTCCATTAAATTTTAAATGAAATCTATTGGAATGCAAAGATTGAACAAATTGTTCAACCAAGTCATCCCCCTGTACAATAAATATCAAATTGTCTATATAACGAAAATACTTAATAACATGCTGACAAAAGAATGAACTATTATAGATGTATTCTAATTCAAAAAGTCCCATACTAAGATTAGCATACATGGGGGCAAAGGAAGCCCCCATGGCGGTACATTGTTTCTGTCTAAACAGAATATTATTAAATTCAAAAAATTATTAGTAAGACAGAAATGAATAAGGTCTATAATATATTCTGTAACTGGAGAAGTTACAAGAAAAAATTGTACTGCTTCTAAGCCAAAAGTATGACTTATGCTGGTATATACTCTTGACATCTATTGTAAAAAAATACATATCATTATTCCATTCTATATCACTTATTTTATGTAAAAATCAAATACATCTTTAATATAAGAAGGAAGTTTAGTTACTACAGGGCACAAATAATAATGTAAAAAAACACCTATAGCATGTATAAAATAATCACATCCAGCCACTATAGGCCTTCCTGGTGGTTTATTTAAATTTTTATGCACCTTCGGGAGGCAATAAAAATGTGCCGTTTTATTATCTTTTATACCAAATTTATTTTTAATGTCTGAATCTGTAAAATATCCAAGTCTGTTACCTCTGGATATTAATTCATAATATTTTTCCAAAGCAAGAGCATATGCTGACATATCTATAGTTTCATAAGTATCACTATCATTCAGATGTTCCATACACATGGAAAAATATTGAGAATAATGCATTATGACCAATTTATTACCCTTGTCTGAGGGTTTAAATACAACATTATCCATTTTGCTTAATGATACAAGAGCTTCCCATTCCATCTTGGATAAGTTGTATCCATAGGGCTCTTTTGTTTTCTTAAATTTATTAAAATCATCTTGAAGTGCAAAATTTACCATATTTGAAAAGTGCATAACTTCCTCATTGGAATAAGGAGGCATAAACATACTTTTAACATATACATTGCTAGTATCCAGCCTAGAATAAACATTAAAGGAAGAATCTGATGCACAAGTAACAAAACTATCATCGGAATTACTTGTGTTATCAAAGTTATTATCTACAGAAACATTCCTTACAGAAGTGTTACTAAAAAAATATTTGTGCTGGAGGTAACACAGGAAAATCTTCAGAATTGTCATATTCATCTTCGCAAGATGTGTAGAATCCATCCGTGGCAGAGAAGGAAGAATCATGGGCCCGGGGAAACATTTTCCGGCTTTTGAAATCTCACATGATTGCAAGACTTCTTCCTATTTGCTCTGGAGATAAACGCCTTCCCATTTTCATAATTGCGCAGATCTCGTATCAGCTTTTGCTTCTTTCTGTCCACCAATTCCCCTTCATAGTTCTTAAGTTTGGAATTAATGTCATTAAGATACGTATCAAGTACAGAGGCATGTGTACCTGAAGAAAGGTATTGCAGATCTGCTTGATTTGTTCCTTAAGTTCTTTTTGTTTGACTCTATCACACTCTATTAATATATTTACCCATTCAAGGGTGCACTTATGTGCTGCTGATACCCAATGTTTATGAAACTGCAAATCATTAGTATTCTGTAAATCAAAGGGCAGAGTAGGAGCTTTATATACTCTAAGCCCTCTGGGTGTAATGTCTAAGTCCAAGTATTTTTGTAGTCCCATTAAATTGAAGAAGGTAGCTGTTTCTTTCCACATAAGTTTATCTAATTATTCAAATAAAGACTTACTTTCTTGTGGTAGAGACAGAGGCAACCTCCTTCCTACATTCTCAAAAGGATTATAACACCGCGGATTCCTCTCCTGTTCCCATCTGTCCCAGGGAATGCAAGGATTAGGCATATTAGGTGCACTTGTATTTACTGCATGAGAAGATGTATTTCTCTCAGCAGAGTTATTCAAAAAATTGTCCAATGACATCTGAGAACCGTTACCTATGGTTTCTCAGAACACACGAGGCAAGTTGTATTGTGGATCACTGGCCATGAAATAAACTAAAAACCACAAACTGAACTGAAACAAAGCAAAAACAACCAGCCAGTGATTCCACCAATTTATTAAAAACTCAAACACAGCTGTAACATCTCGGCTCTCCACACAAGCCTTCAAGGAGTAAAAATGCATTAAAAGAACTTGCCTCATATAGTGTGTTCAATCAAACAATTAGTTAATTACATCATTAAATCAAACATTTCCAATTAAGCTCTTCATTAAGACCATATGGATAAAAAGTATTAAATTTAAGAATATATAAGGATTCTTTAGTCAAAAGCCTTTTTTTTTAAACCATAAATCAAACACTGATACTTTAATTTTTTTCCAAAACAGTGCCCTGTAAACCTGCACTATTACTATAATGAAAGCGTTCAAAATGAACAGCTATAGAGCTTTCTTGTTTTTTGTTATTTATATCTCTTACATGCTCTAACAATCTGACCTTAAAGGCCCTTTTAGTTTCTCCAATATAATACAAATTGCACGGACATTTAAGTGCATATATAACTCCTTCTGTGTTACATGTAAAAGTACAGCACATATTAAATGGAATATTATTAATATAATCAAATTTATTTACTACAAACTTGCAAGCCTTACATTTTTTACAACCTGAAGTACCCAATATAGGTGTATTCAAATTTATTTTAACATCTGGAAGACTGAATTTTTCTTTAACAATTCAATTATGTATATTCCTACCTCTTCTGTAAGAAATGCCTAATTTAGCATTCAACCAAGAGGACACATTTTTCAAAGAACACAGATAATTCCAAAAATATTTGACCACTAGAGAAATTTTGAAACTAAAACACCCAAATGTAGAAACAAAATATATGGATTCCAAGGATTCTCCACAAACCATTTTATATGGAACCATATTATATACATTACATTGTGTATTATTTACACCGAAGCTAGAACATAATCTCTTCCAGCTTCTCTCTATTAAACTCCTATCATAACCCCTACTTTCAAACATATCCACTGTTACTTGTATTTCTTTTCGTAGATCTCCAATATTATTACATAACCTGGATACCCTTAACATCTCACCATAAGGTAATGCTTCCAGGGTATGTACAGGATGACAACTATCCCTTTGTACAAAATGCGTTCCTTGATCAAATTTTCTATGAACTTTAGTGTGTAAAGTAATCCCATATATTATACTTAATTCTAAATCTAAAAAAGGAATACTTCTTCCTATTGTATGTCCATCAAATTTTAAATGAAATCTATTGGAATGCAAAGATTGAACAAATTATTCAACCAAGTCACCTCCCCCCTACAATAAAAATCAAATCATCTATATAACGAAAATATTTAATAACATGTTGACAAAAGAATGAACTATTATAGATGTATTCTAATTCAAAAAGTCCCATAATAAGATTACCATACATGGGGGCAAAGGAAGCCATCATGGTGGTACCTTGTTTCTGTCTAAACAGAATATTATTAAATTCCAAAAAAATTATTAGTAAGACAAAAATTAATAAGGTCTATAATATATTCTGTAACTGTAATTGAGAGAAAACCATAGCTGATTATTTCTGAAGGGCTGAGGGGACTTCCTCAAATCTTAGTCCAGGAAGAGATTCCTGCTACTTTTATTGAATCCTGCCAATGGGCTGAGCCACTGAGGGTTGTTAAGGTGGATGCTCTGGTTAAGAAAAAGCAGAAGACCAAATACATTACCACTACTGCTAAAGATATTCAACATGAATGTCAGGATTTTACTCAGGGCTTGTTCAATGCTCTGATGACCATAAAGCCTACTAAACGGGTGTCAGTCCCTGCTCCTCCATAGTCTTCCACACCTGTTAAAAGGATAAGGGATCCAGATTCCTATGATGAGGAGCTAGATTCTGGTGAGGAATTCCTTGCATACTCCTCTCAGATTCCTTCTCCTCTAGGCCATGGCTTAGAAGGAGAGGATTATATGAGTCCGGATTCACCTTGAAAAAGTTATCCTTTGGCGATACTATGCTCATATGATGGAGTACTTTAAGTGGGATTGCTCCCAGATCTTTGCCATCCAAAAAAGATACTATAAGCTTTTACAAATGGAGTCATCCAAACCGTCTGAAGTTCCTCCTATTTTGGCTGCTCTTTTGGACAACTTCTCTGCTGCTTCCATAGCTTCTGACTCTCAGACCCTAGCCCCTAACATGCCTGGTATATTCTGTAAGGTGGCTGAGGAATGTAAAGTTTTGTTTAAATGCCCTTCTGCTGACCTTTCTGTTGTCTCAGTCTGTACCGATAAGCCTTCTATGCTTTTGCCTTCTTCTAAGCTCCTCCTTTCTGATAAGGACAGTAAAGCTATTGAGAGGTTGTGCAAAAAGTATATACTGCAGCTACTTTGTCATTTAGGGCTATTGACTGCCAAACTCACATGACCAGGTATGTCTTGGCTCTCCTTTCTCAGGCAGCTAAGGTGACGTATGATCTGCTTGTTTCAGAAGGGAAAGCTTCAGCTCTTTCCCTGCTTACATCCACTTCCCACATAACTCATCACTCCAGAAAATGCAGTTATGATGCTGCTGATGCCTCATCCTGTGCTGCTGCTTTTGGTTTTGCGATGAGTCATCATACTTGGCTTTATCTGCAGGACCTGCCTGATGAGATTAAAGCCAAACTTTTGGATGCTCCTCTGGATCACAAGAATCTTTTTTGGGACAACTGCTGCTGCTGACCTGTTCAAGTCCCTTCAGGATAAGGGTAAGGCCATGCAGTAACTCAAACATATTTATGTCTCCCCTATACCCAAATTCCAAAAGAAATACCTTTATAAATCTGCCTTTTTTCTCAAGCAGACTCGTCAACCTCCCAAAGGTATGAAGGGGTCCAGGCGTATTCATCCTGCTAAGTCCACTCAGGCAGCTACTTCTCAGAAGATTTCCTTTTAGGACAAGCCTATTTTTATTTGACATTCTGCATCTTCTTCCCCTTGTCTCTATGCCTTTTGCTGTCTTTCCCAAATTGGCAACAGATCATCTCAGATTCTTGGGTGCTGTCTATCATTTGTCAGGGGTATTTCATGATATGGAAATCTCTTGCCCCTTTCTCAGGCATTCTGCAGCCTCCTCCAGACCAACTCCTCTTTTCTGGTGATTTTGCAGTCCCTTTTGGATCAGGGCACCATTTGACCTGTTCCAGCCATCCAAGTGGGAAGAGATTTTACTCCAGGGTGTTTTGGTTCCCCAGAAGATGGGAACTCTGGACCTCTCTCTCCTCAACATCTTTCTTAAGGTCCCCCCTTTCAGGATACTCTCTTTTTAGACTTTGTTTAATCTTTTTCTTCACCTGGCTTTATTGGTCTGTCTAGAGCTCAGGGATGCCTATCTTTACATCTCTTATTCACCCTCTGTTCAGGAAATGTTTAGTTTATTGCTTTCCTCCTCTCATTTTTAGTTCTGTGGTTTTCCCTTTGGCCTTTCTACTGCCTAAGGGTATTCCCCAAATGCCTCACTCCTGTCATTACCTTTTGTAAGCCTTGAGGGATGCAGATATTCCCTTATCTAGATGGCCTGCTTATTCAGGCTCCCTCTCCCAGCAGTCTTCTACAAGATCTTCAGTTAATCATTTGCCTTTTGCAATGTCTGTGGTTCACCATCAATGTCAAGAAGTTGGTATTTACTTCCTCCAAGGATTATATTTTTCTTGGCTGCAGGATTCAGACCATTCCAATGTTGGCCTCTTTTCCTGCTGCCAACGTTTTGTCTCTGATAGCCTTATTCCAGTCGCTTTTGCCTCTGTACTCTATTATGGCCAGGGAATTTCTCAGCATTCTGAGGTTTATACCCTTCACCATTCCCATGCTTCCTTTTGCCAAACCCTATATGAGGAAGCTTCAATGATACCTCAAATCAGTGTGGCTACAACATCACCACCCACTAGAGTTCCCTGTTTCTTTGCTCCCTTGTCACAAACTTGAAATCTAAAAATGGGTTCTCCAATGTTCTCTCAATTTGGATCCACCCATTAATGCTCCAATGCCTACCCAAGAGCTCTTCACAAATGCCTCTAACCTGGGTTGGGGCACTTCTTGTGGCCCTCTGAAAATTCAGGGTCTCTGGGCTCTTCATCGGAGGTCAGAGCATATCAAAGTAAAATAGATGAGGGCCCTGATACTGGCTGTACAGGTCTTTCATTCCCTTTTTCTTCTTGGTCCTCTTGAAAATCTTCACAGACAATACCACTGTGATGTGGTATATTAACAAGCAGTGGTTATGAGGTCTTATCTCCTCTGCAGACTGACTCTTCTGGCCTGGGATCTGGCTCTTCAAGCACTTTACATTCCTTCAGAGTACAATCTAGTGGTAGACCGTCTGAGCAGGGCCAGAGTACAAGCTCACGAATGGATGCTTCACAGGGATGTGTTACTGGACATTGTCCATTGGTGAGTTTTTCCTCAGGTGGATCTTTTTGCCTCCCCTTTGAACTGAGAACTTCTTCTATTCTGTTTGAGAGTACCAAGTCCTCTGACTTGGAAAGAGGATGTCCTGTCATTTCCCTGGAAGGGAATTTTTTATATGCCTTTTCTCTCCTTCCTCTGCTGCCAAGAGTTTTGCAGAAGATCAGAATATTCCCAGAATCTTGCTAATAATTCTCCTTTGGCCTAGACAGAACTGGTTCCTCCTTCTTTTTCATCTGGCCAGGGACAATCACCAAACATTACCTCATTGGGTGGATCTTCTCACATGAGATAAGGGATCTCCTATTTATCCTAATCTGTCCACTCTTCAATGAGTGTGATAGGGATTTGATCCCTTTTAGGGACCTCCTTCCTGAGGATGTGCTCTGGGTTCTGTAGGAGGACAGGAAACCCACTGCCAGAAAATCATATATGTCTGAATGGAAAAGATTTTCTCTTTGGTGCCTCTCTTGCCATCAGCATCCCTTCTCAATAGGGGTTCATCTGTTTCGCTCTTATTTGTATGATCTGTTCCATGCTGGCTTGGCTTATTCTACAGTTAAAGATCACATGTCAGCCATCTCTGCTTGTCTGCCCTTAACCCCATCCTTTGTCATCTCAGTTTGAGGTCAAGCAGTTTTTTTAAAGGTATCCTTCATATCAGGGGGCCCGAGAATGCCTATTCCGCCATCTTGGGACCTCAGTTTTGTTCTTGAACAATTGACTCCGGCTCCTTTTGAACCTTTTAATTCAGCTTTCTTACAACTTTGTACTTGGAAGACTGTTCTGCTGTTGGCTCTTACTGCAGCCAAGAGAGTGTCTGAGCTTCAAGCTCTTATGGCCATTCCTTCTTTTAATTTTTCACAGAGAAAGGGTGCCTTTTCGTAATAATCCTTCTTTTATGCCCAGTTTGGTTAATGAACTATCTCTTAATCAGTCCATTCCACTTCTTCCAGTCATCTTTCTCTGCAGTCTGCCAGTGAGAAGGTTCTCCACATCCTGGACTTACATAAACAACTCAGATATTATCTGGATAGAACAAAGTTATTCACAAATCTGGGCAACTCTTTGATCCATTGTTGTCTTTTTTCATGCATTTCAAATATATGTCTTTGTCAGATTCAACCAGATCCAACCTCAGTGACAAATTTGAAGCGTCCTCAGATCCAGAACACTGACTCCTCCACTACCCATAATTCCCATTACCCCACCATAGGAGCTCAGATCTTGCTTGCCAATTGGATGTCGGAAGAGCTCTCAAAAAAAAATCATTGTATCCTAGCCTTTCATCTAGCTTAAACTTCCTCCTTCTATAGAGAAAGTTTTTTCTCACAATTTAAAATATCTATCTAGATGTCTTGTTTCAATTGTGGTGTTAAAAAAAGAAAATATAAATTTTCAGGTTTAAATATAATAGCTAATCCTTAATAAGAATAGTTACTGTCTTAATGATAGTTTTTTGTAAGTATAGGTTTAGTAAAAACAAAATGAAAACTTCAGCAAATCTAGAACTTCCAATAAGTGACATCCCAAACCTTTTGTATCAGAGGCACATGGGATATATGCAAATGATCCTTATGAACATCAGGTGTTTCAGCTAATTGGCAATTCTGAATGCCCATGACTTGTTTCAGGCCAATAAAGCCAAATGCCCTAACTGTGAATATGCATATTTCAACCTTGGTATGACATCATCAGGACAGCACAAGCAGTGTTTGACTAAGCATTAGGAACACAGGGCTGTTATATCCAGCCGATGTCCATTATCATTAGGGTCACTGCAAAAATATCCCAAAACAACAAACTAAAACAATGAGTGAGAAGGTCACTGAAAAAACAATCAGTAAAAACAAAATGAAAACTCCAGCAAAGCTAGAACTTCCAATAAGTGACCTCCCAAACCTCTTGTATCAGAGGCACATGGGATATATACAAATGATCCTTATGAACATCAGGTGTTTCAGCTAATTGGCAATTCTGAATGCCCATGACTTGTTTTGTCATTTTAATGTACAATTTCAGGCCAATAAAGCCAAAGGGATAGTTAGCCCTAGTCATTCTTTCTAGTGTGTATTTTCCCCCTCTTTCCATAGTAAGTTAATGTGTGTACATCTGTTGCTAACTTGTAATTTTCTCTTCAGAATCGGATGAATTGCCCAGCCATGATTTTAAAATGGCTGAATCTTCAGGCTCCAAAAAATCTCAGAATGTGGACATAAGCTCCTATGTCAGGATCCACACTCTGTGTGTATTGTTTGGTCACTGTCCATTTAGAAGTGGAATGTTAGTCTTGCAGTGCATTCAGTACAACAGGGCTACAAACCAGAAGGGATAAGCTGGCATTAAAAGAGCTCCTTACAATGCAGACAGGGGCTAATGCTTCAGTTTCTTCCTCTCCAGATAAGAAACAGGAGATACCCAATGCAAATGAAAACAGTCCCGAAAAGGAGAGAGAAAAAGAGCAAGATAGAGAGAGAGAAAATGAAAGAGGTTCATCTGGAAACCAGAAAAGTCTCTACCAAAAGTGCCTAAGGAACACACTACAGATCAGTCTTCTTTCAGACCTGATCTTAAATATGCACAAAGTTTGCAACTTGTGGCTTCTCACTTCCAATCTCCTTCACCAAACCAAGGTTCATCCTGGAACTGATCAGTTCTAGGCTTCACTCACCTATCTTCCAGAAAAAACGATACTTCAGACCATTGTCTGTGGCTACATCTGTGCAGTCATTTTGGAGTTTCATAAACAAGATGTCGACAAGGTGATGAGGAAATTCCTGTGAATGCAAATCAGCTTGGGGTTATCCTGGTACTGTCCCATGGGAAAGTACAGAGTACAGGCCATCAAATCCCTCCACTCCTCCCTAATCTACCAATCCAGTCTTCAGCACTGGTGGTATCAAATCCAACTCAACCCAGTGCACCTCAGTTAGCATCAGAGGTGTTACACCACTTTGACACTGACAGCCTCCCTCTAGCTCTCGACACCAGTGCTTTTGGATTGAGACAAGACTCAGAGGCAAAACTTCAATGCTGGGTTCCAGAAGGATGAGTTGACAATGACATTCTCAGAGTCATCTCTCTCTCTCGGTGATTCAGCTGTGGATAGCTTGGGTCCACTTTGGGGCCAGGAGCCATCAGTATTGAGGGTGCCCTTTTATCTTAGGATCAGAGAGGATCCTCAGTACTGGTTGCAACTTCAGCCTTTGAAACCTTTGAAAGGGTCTTGCTAGGTCTCATGAATGATCTCCAACAAGATCAGTTCCATCCAATCTTCAGTGGGGATCTGCTCCTTCTCCTTTTCATACTGGCTGACAGGTACAGTCAGCTCCAAAGGCTTCTGAGAATATCTGCTTTTTCACTTCCTAATCTGATTTGAACACTTCTGTAACTCCTCCAGAATGCCACCACAAGAAAAAAACATGGAAATAGAGGCACGATGAGTCCTCTCCATAGTTTTTCACTGTCTGTAAAGAAGGGGAGGATTCCCTTTCATTCTCATCTGAAGACATCACTTTTGGAAATATCCTTGAATTGATGAAGCACAGTGGGGGATGGTCATCCTAAGACCATTCTTCTGATGAATCAGTGTTTTTGGAAGTCTTTGGTTCCAGTCCAACATTGTCCTGGGTGGTACCACCTGTTGATCCACTAAATGATCTTATGGTTCAATGAGCATGGAAGGACCCTGATGTAGTTGAACTCATTCCCAAAAAAAGTGGATCCTATATTAGCTGCTCCCAAGGGAAGGAAGCATCCGAGCAAAAGTCTTCCAATGGATGCTGTGGTGGTAGCAGCAGACACCAAGAAAAAACTAACAGAAGATAGTTCATCTGTTCATCAGCCTACTAGAGAGTCTAGGGCAATGGACACATTTGGGAAGTGAGCCTAGGCTTAGACCACTGATCAACATAGCTCATTTGACTAGAATCCAGAGAAACTTGACCAAAGAGGTTTCCAAGTATCTCTCTGGGGTATTGCCTGAGATAGTTTAAACACTGGACTCCCAGCTTTCTACCCTATAATCCATCTCAAACATGGCCATCTGTTTGCTCTCCAGAGCATCAGATTTAAATGGCCAGAGCAGTAGGAACCCACATTATTATGAGCTGCCATGCCTGGATGCAGTTATATGATTTTGCAGAAGCTTCAATTCATCCTTTGTTAATGGCCCCGATAATGGTTCAACTCTCTTTGGACCCAAAGTTAAAGACACACTCACCAGGAGCCAACATGATGGTAATACTTTCTCTGCAGATCAGATGTACTTTTCAGCCCCACAAAGACCCTACTCTGGGAATCAAAGATCAGGGAAAAAGATATTGTTCCATAAATCACAGGGTTCTTACCATGACTCCACAAGTTCATAGGTTCATAGGTTCATAGGTTTATACTAGGCTATCTGCCCTAAGGCATTTATAAGCCTAGCCCAAATTATTGTGGCTTACGCCACCCCTTATATGAAAAAATACTGTGCCCATTAGTTTGTTGTGCCTCTGTCCAGCAGTGACCCAGAGATGATTCCCGGGGTAAACCTACGATCTCCCATCCACAGGTCTAGATTTCTCTTGAACAGAGTCAGCGAGGTGCTCTGCCTCACATGGACCGGGATTTTATTCCACAGCATAGGGAGTCTCTGAGTGATAAATCTATCCCTCCAGCACGTCCTATTTATATCCGTGCTAAGGTTTAAGTCGCTTGCTCTAGTGGTTTTGGTGGATTTGGATTTTTGAGGTGGAGCATGTCCATTAATTCCGGGTTGGACATGGCCTTGTATGTCAGGCACATGTCACCTCTGAGCAGACGGTATGCGACTGAATAGAGCTGGAGTTTCTTCAATCTGGCAGCATATGACAGATTTTGGAGTCCCTTTATCCTTTTGGTGAGGAACTTTTGGGGTCTCTCCAATTGCTGCAGATGTCGGGTGAGATACATCCCGAATGGGGCATTGTACTCGATCATTGGTCTGATAAGTGAAGAGTACAGGGGAACAATGACCTCACTAGATCTGGATGTGAATCCCTTCATGATCAGGTGGGCAATGTAGAAGGTCTTTCTAACCACTTTAGCAATGTGAGTGTCAAAGAAAGGCCACTGTCAACCTGGGTCCCCAGGTCCCTGATAACCTCTTCTGTGCTTAGTGGATTGCCACCTATATGGTAGCTTGGGGTTACCTTGTTTTTCCCGAAGGGTATGACTATACATTTTTTGGCGTTTAACTTCAGGCCATGGCTCTGGCACCAGCTATCTGTTTCCGTGAGTCCCTTCTGAAGGATATCAGTGTCCGATGCAGTTTCCACTATGGCGCCCAGTTTGCACTCATCTGCAAACTTTGTCAGCCAAAGTCCTCCCATGTTGGCCTGTACTTCTGAGAAGTAGATGCCAAACAATAGGGGCCAAGGACCGAGCCCTGTGGGACACCACTTGTGACCGGCTTGGAGTCTGACACAGCGCCAGCAACTCTAACCCTGTGGGTTCTGTCCTTAAGCCAGTTTGCAACCCATCTTGTGACATATGGGTTTACATTTAAGCTGGTAAGTTTTTCTACAATACCCGAGTGGGGTATTGTGTCGAAAGCCTTTGCAAGGTCAAGGTAGGCTGTATGGACTGCCTTTCCCTCATCAATGGCCTTGGTGACTATTTCAAGAAGTCGACCAAGTTCAAAAGGCATGATCTTCCCTTGACAAAGCCAAACTGGGTCGGGTCCAATGTCTGCAAGTCCCCTATATCTTTGTTTATGAGCTCCATTATGATCCTCTCCATAGCTTTGCAGACTAGACTTGTTAAGCTTATGGGGGTAATTACCAGGGTCCGTAGAGGCCACCTTTGTGGAGTGGGACCACAGTTGCCGTACGCCACTCCTTGGGCACGTATCCTGTGGTAAGGCTGAGATTAAACAGCTGCCTTATGTGCGGGTTTAATTCCTCATTTAGCTCGTGTATCACACAGCCGGGGACACCATCCGGTCCCATTGATGCTGTGTTTTTAGCTTTAGAGAGAGCAGCTTTCACCTGCGCATTTGAGATGTCCGGGAGGCTACACTCGGCTGGGATAGTTATCTCTCCTTTAGGGGAGAGGGGTGAAGTTTGCACTGAACCTGTCTGCCAGTATGTTGGCAATGTCTGTGGGTTCAGTGATTTTTGTATCATTTTGGACTAATTCTGAGCATATCTGTGAGTTTCCACCCAGGTTCCTAACATAGCTGAAAAAGGCCTTATGATTGTCCTTTGAATCCATGGCAATTTTTCTCTCAAAATTGGCCTTAGTTGATTTTATGAGTGCTCGTATTTTTTACTAATAATGATCAGGGTGACTTCCCTTTTATGGATTTTGTTCTATCATGTAATAGCTTTCTCCTCTTATTGTAAAGTTTGTTAATGGCTGGGGTCCACCAGACTGGACGTTTGCCCTTTGTGGAAAGAGTCTTGGTTTTATTTGGGATTGCCTGATCCATGCAGTCCTGGAGGTGTTCATAGAAGGCATTTGTAAGGGCTTCCGCAGCTTGGGTTGTGGTTTCCTCTGACTCAGGGGCCTTGAAGGATACCACACCAGTCTTGAGTAGTGTGAAGTTTGCTTTAGAGAAGTTCTTCACTATGGTCTTTTTGTTTGGGGTGGGGCGGGATGTGGATTTCCAGTGAGATTAGTTTATGATCAGATCTCACCAATGAGGGATATACTTCGGTGTGGAGCATTTTGTCCCCATGTTTGTGACAATGAGATCTAGTATATTTTCTCCTCTCGTGGGAACAGTGACTAGCTGTTCCATGGCATTTGAATTTATGAACTCCAGGAACCGTTGGGCTAGAAAGTTAGGGCTTGAGTAATGTTCCCAGTCTATATTCGGGTAGTTGAAGTCACCCAATATGATGGTGTTTGGAGATACATTTATACCCTCCAGTGTCTTCAGGAAGGCTGTGTGGGGTTCCTGAGTTTGAGAGGGTGGCCTGTAGCATGCTACAATTTGTAGAGCAGTTTTGCCTATTGTTAGTTGCACCTGGATGGTTTCCGAAGCTTCATGCGTTGCCACCAACCTGGAGGTGTGAGTATCCTTTATGAATATGGATACACCCTCCTTTTGTGGAGTGGTCCGGGTTTTGGGGCCGGAACGCATGATATGAGGTAAAACCTAATAGTGCCGGGGTGCTCTCAGGAGCCTTGAACCAGGTTTCAGTTACAGCACAGACATCGATGTTCTCCATACTGAGAAGGGCCTCGAGTGCGTGCATTTTGAGATTTAGACTTCTGGCATTGAGCAGCATTACCCTCAATTTCTTCCCATTTTTGTTTTCTAGGGTGGTAGGTTTAGAATTTGAGCCTTGCCTAAAAAGGCACTATGGGGGTGGCAAGAGCCTTAGCCAATATCCGGAATCCCAGGGTGACAGGTGCAAGCCGTCCCTTGAAGCAGCGTGGCTTGTCAAGCATG
Source organism: Protopterus annectens (assembly GCF_019279795.1). Lineage (NCBI taxonomy): Eukaryota > Metazoa > Chordata > Ceratodontiformes > Protopteridae > Protopterus > Protopterus annectens. The sequence continues at coordinate 505,761,420 of NC_056734.1, read as the reverse complement.
TCATCCCAGGCAGACAGACACTGGATCCCCTTTGAATGACACCAGACATTAAGCCAATTGTTAAAGCTGATCATCTTGTCTCTATATTGTGGCATCATTCTTGGTGAAGGAAGGATACTGCTCAGGGTTAGGGTCATACCTGCCTGGGCTACATAATCAGAGAGCTCCTCTATGTCTCTTTTCATGCAGTCCAGGGAGGTGCGTCTCAGGTCGTTCACACCAGCATGGACAATGACTGTGTCATATTTGTACTTGCTGTGGAGTGACCCGAGTGCTTGTGTTATGTGGCGGATTCTAGCGCCCGATAGGCAGCTTACTGTGACCCTCTCCTTGTTCAGCCTGGTGAGTGGGACGTCAGTGTGTCTGACTATGGAGTCACCTATGACAAGTATGTTTGGTGTTGTATTTGGCCTTAAGGGCTGTGACTGCTTTGCACACTGCTTTTGTGGTTTATGTGTTGCTTGTGGGGTGTCTTGAGGTAGCAGTTGTTTGGGTGTCTGCTTTGGAGGCCTCTGCTGTTTAGGTAAATTTTTACTCAGAGCCTCGAGTATGTCTTTGTGTGTTTATGTGTTTGATTCAGTGGAGTGGTAGCATTATGTGAGGCTGGTTTTGTGGTGTGTGTAGTTGCCTTCTCCTCCTGTCTGGTCTTGCCAGTCCTGAGTTGAGAGAGCTCAGCCTCCAGTTTGGCTAAATAGCTGCATCTCTCGCAAGTATTTGTGTTATGTGGGAGGAGGAGAGGGTTGTCTGTGTACATGAGGCAGTTATAACATTGCCTCAAGATTCCCAGATTCACCAGCTGGACCGGAGAGGAGATTGACAACTGACCTTTGGACATGCTAGAATAATATTGGGAAATCCTTAATTGAAAACAAGGGCCAGTGGGGAGTGAGGGTGTAGTGCTTTTAATTTTTAGTGCTGACTTATATAATTGCTTTAGTGAGCAAGTGCCAGGTAACTTGAGTGCAATGTGAAAAGGGAATTGAATAGCATTTAGGAATTATATTTAGCACCAAAGAATCTGAAGTTATGGCCTACCAGGGTTGTGGATGCAAAGATAGATGCCCTCTGACTACCTCCACAATGTGATAGACTTACCAGTGGCAGAGGGGAAATAGAGCTAATGGACAGTGCTCCAATGACACAGGCAGACAGCACAACCAGGGCTTTCACAATCCTTTCTTTGAGAAAGCCTTTTAGCTTTCCTGACTGGTTGCCTGACTGCTGTACTGTGGAGGTAGTCAGAGGGCATCTATCTTTGCATCCACAACCCTGGTAGGCCATAACTTCAGATTCTTTGGTGCTAAATATAATTCCTAAATGCTATTCAATTCCCTTTTCCATTCCACTTCAGAAGAAAAGTCCCCAGTGTTTCGCCCAGATGGTAGAATTCAGCAGTCATAGCCATTTTAAAGCTGCTAGAAGAAACATTCATCAAACTGGTCCCCCAAGACCAGTTAGGATCCAGAGTCTCTTTTAGGTTATTTTTAGTACCAAAAAAGACCAGAGATTTCAGGCCCATCCTGGACCTCAGTCACCTAAACTAATTTGTGAAACAGACAACATTCTAATTGGTCACAATTCAGTCCATTTTACCTCTGTTAAGGAAGGAATATTGGATGTGCTGCATAGATCTCCAAAACACATACTACCATATGAAAATAGCAAAGCAGTCCAGGAGATTTCTCTGCTTCTGTCTGGGAGACAGTCATTATCAATTCTAGGCCCTGTCCTTCAGTCTCAGTACAGCCACCAGGGTGTTTACGAAGATCATGGCAGTCATAGCAATACACCTGTTTTGGAGCCATGTTTTCCCATGCCTCAGCGATTGGCTCCTAACTGCTACCTCCAGACATTTGTTGCTATACCATCAGGCCATGGTTCTCCAATTACTTCTGAACCTAGGCATAACTGTAAGTCTTCCAAAATGTCATATGTCCCCGACACATGAAATGGATTTCATAGGATACCACCTAGATGTCAGCCTTCCCCAGTAGAGAGTTTTCTCACTCCAACTCATGACTATGCAGCTACTACATCAAACATCTCCACCAGCAAGATTAGTTGTATGTCTTTTGAGGCTCATGGCTTCAAAGGTTCTAATGGTTCCTTTAGACAGATACTTTGTGAGAGTACTGCAATGGATGTTAGCAGCATGATGGCCTCAATCCACTCATCCTTTACATATGAAATAAGGATTGCACCAGTTTACAGACAACATATTGCCTGGTGGATTATGTCTCCATTTGTAACAAAGGGTCACTCATTCCACACACATGTACCAAGAGCAGTAGTAACCACAGATGCCTCCCTTCTCGGGTGTGGGGGCATTTCAAAGGAAGAATTTTCCAAGGTACTTGGACAGCCCTAAAAGCCAGTCTTCACATCAATGTCTTGGAGTTGAGGGTGATACTCCTAGTGTTGCAGGTATTCCAGGACTTCCTCCCCAAGGGTGTGATTTCCATGCAAATGGACAGCAGGGAAGTGGTATGGTACATCAGCAAACACAGGGATCTCATTCTTATCCTCTGTGTTGGGAGGTCATGACACTTTGGCAATGGGCAATGTCTTCATACTGCTTTCTAACAGTAATTCACAACCTAGGGTCAACCAATGTGTTAGCCAACTGAGCAGAACTATCCTGTTTCCTCACGAGTGGTCCCTGAATCCAACAGAGACAAACTTAATCTTCAGCCACTGGGGCCAACCTTGCTGCAATCTCTTTGTCTTGTATCACAACAACAAATGCAGCAGGTAGTTTGCCCTAATCCCACCACAGGGTCAGTCACAAAGGGATGCTGTAGCCCACAAGTGGCCCCCTCAGTTCTCCTTTATACTTTTCCACCTTTACAGCAATGAAAAAATTCATATAGAACACAAAACAGTGCAAGGCCAGAGTAATCCTCATTACCCCCTTTTGCCACAGACAAACATGATTTCCTTAAATCTGAACTCTTCTAGTACATCCTCTGTGGATGTTGGATTGCTATCCAGATCTATTATCTCACCTTTCTGGGCTGCCTCCTCTAGATCAGAAGTCCATAAAATTGACTATGATACCTCCAATTGTAAATGTAGCCAGAGATGCCAGTCTGTCCCTGCAGTGGTCAATATTCTTGCTGCTTCCCAAAAGTCAGCCACTAGAAAGACATATCATAGCAAATGGAGGTGATTTTTTAATTGGGGGCCCTTCTAAAGTGCCTAACCCCTTTTCTGCCCCTATTCCATCCATAATAGAATTTTTATCTGAGCTATATGATAAAGAATCCAGTTATTCTGCCGTCAAAGTTCAGATGGAGGTATTTCACATTTTTACATTGGGTGAAAGGCCACTCCCATAGCTTCATTTAATATCATTAAGGTCTTTTTGAAGGGCAGTTTTCTCTTACAACCCCCTATCAGAGACCCATTTCCTCCATGACACATTACAATTATGCTGCAAGCTTTCACTTGTTTTCCATTTTAGTCCACAGGCAAAGCAGATTTGAAGTTTCTAACTTCGAAGACAATTTTCCTAGTAGGGAATACATCAGCTAGATGAATTTTGGAGTTACAAGCACTCTCATGTAATCCTCCTTACCTAGTTTTCCACAAGGATAGAGTCACCTTTAGAACCAAGGCATCCTTTATCCAAAAGGTGGCATCCAAAATAAAAGATTTCCAGTTTATAAATGTTCCAGTCTTCTTCCCTAAATATTTGAACAAAGGAGAATACATGTTGCATATGTTAGTTATCCACAGACAACTCAGATTTTATCTACACAGAACAAAACAATTGAGAGGAAATGATCAACTGTTTATTTCATTTTCAAAGCTAAAAATAGGAAAAGCAGTGGCGAATGTTACTTTGTCAAGATGGATATTAGATTGCATCTCTTTTGTTTATCATTAGAAGAATTTGCCATTACCAGGTAAACCTAAGGCTCATTTGACTTGTGAAGTTCTACTTAAACAGCCTTCTCTAAAGGACTTTCCACTGATGATGTGTACGCTGAGGCTACTTAGTCTGTAGTATACATATTTGTGTCTCACTATTAACTGGGTGTACAATCCAGGTCACATTCTTCTTTTGGTTCCACCATATTCAGAAATGTCCTTTCCTGATACAGCCCAATTTTGACAGCTTGGGATTCTACCCCATATGTTTGAAATGGATGAAAACAGACAACATTGGATACAAAAGTTATATACTTACATAATGTAAATTAACAACAAATGTAAAATAAAATAAATAAATAAAATAAAAATAAATAATGTTAGATCCATGTTGTCTGATTTTCATCAGATTCAAACTCCCTCCCTCCGTCTTGCCTCCTTCCATATTGTCAGCTATGACATCTAGCTTTTAACCTGTCTGTGCACAGTCATGTTGGACTGCAATCACTCTTCTCTACAAATTAGAATGTTCAAAATCAAAGACTGTATCTGTAGAATTATCCACAAATGACACAAGGAGGGGGCAAATGCAGTCTGATCTGCTAAGGTGATTATGTGTAGGGGAGGAGTCAGAGTTCTGGATCCAAGGAAGTTTCAGTTTCGACATCAAGGTCGGATCCAGTCGGATGCAATAATCCATATGAAAATCAGATGACAAGGATCTAACATTATGGTACATAAGTAGCTTTCATCTTTTTTCATCCCAGAACTTTTAGGATTAGCTGCTTCCAAGCAAACCATCATTGCATTTTATTATCCATTTCATGGCAAATGTCATTCTTCATCTATGAAGGCACATTCTGCTTGGGGTATTGCTTTGTCTAGTATCTTTTTCAAATGTTTGGACACCAGTTCAATCCTCATACTTGGTCCTTTGTTCATGCTTTTACTAAGCATTACAAATTGGATGTTGTTTCCAGGACCTGGGCAGGTTTTGCCAGGGCTATTCTGCATGGGTTTGTAAAGGGCTCTTCTATGCCTTCCTCCTCCCGAGCTTCTTCTTAGCACTTGTAGTCTCCCTTCAGGGAAAAATACTGCAAAAGTGATATGGAAGGACATAGTACAGTTGTCTAAAATCTTACTATAACAATAGATGTCCTTCTCTTCACTGTTGCAGTATTCAGTCCCGCCCTCCTTCCTCCCTGTATTATAGCTTTTGCCCTTCTCTTTTGTCACCCTTCTGGCTAACGGGCTTTTGTTCCCTTTTCCTTTTGAAATTTTTTCTACTGGATGTACATATTACACATTGTCCTTGGGGTCTTTTGTCCTCCTAAGGGAATTCAATTCTGAGTATTTTCATCCATATTTCACCTATATGCCCTACACCCTATGTGGGGAGTATACATGTGACATTCAGTGCCCATAAAATCTAAAAGCTTTAGTATACTGGCTGGACATTGGGCTATCCTTGGCAAGATATCCCTTCAGTGAAGAGTACTGCAACAGTAAAGAAACTGTTATGGTAGGATTTTACACAACTATATTTTCTATTTATGTCTCAAGCAAAGCTCAGATCTCTGGATCTAGTGCTTCTGGTATTGCTCATTTTGCAGATGGGCAAAAGCTCTATAAGAAGTGGATCTAAGGATGCTTTATATGTCAGGCACAGATCACCTCTCAACAACCTGTAGGAGACTGAGTATAGAGATGGGGCTGTAAAGCTACTTGTGTAGGACAGTGTGTTAATACTCAGGATTATCTTGGTGAGGAACCTCTGTAGGTGTTCCAGGTATTACATATGCCTAGTCAGGTACATACTGAAGTGGGCATTGTACAAAATGATGGGTCTGATAAGGAATGAGTAGAGTGGCACTCTAATGTCATTGGACCTGGATGTCATGCCTTAATTTATAAGATGAGTGACTTAGAATGATTTTCTTACTACCTTGGCCATGTGTTGGTCAAAGGCCAGATTACTGTCTACATATGTTCTCAGATCTGTAATTATGGGGTCGACTCTTAGAAGTATCTTATAAATGGAGTAACTTGCCTGTGTAGACATTTTCCCAAATGGTGCTATAATGCACTTATTTGCATTGAGTTTTAATCCATGGCTTTAGCATCAATCATTTGCCTGTGTTAGATCCTCTTACAGGATTTGTGTCGGGGGGGAATTTATGATAGCTCCCAATTTGCAGCCATCTTGACATGGGCCTTGACCTCCAAGAAGTAAATGTTATACCAGAGTGGGCCTAACACAGAGCCCTGTGGTACTCTACTTATGACTTGCGTCTTGGTGGAGGTGGTTTCACCAATCCTGACTTTTTCAGTGTATTTGAGAGCCAGATGGCAATTCAGTGAGTTGTGTAGGGATTTATGCCTAGTTCAGTGAGTTTGTCCACAATACCTGAATATTGTTTTGAATGTCTTATGCCAAGTCTAGGTAGATGGTATGCACCATTTTCCCTTCATCCATTGCCTTGGTTACCTTTCTGAAGAAGTGTGCCAGGTTAAGTAGGCATGACCTTCCACTGAAAAAAACAATCTGGGATGGGTCCAGTGTTTATATGTTGTGAATAGCTTTGTTGATCATTTCCATGATAATTCATTCCAGGGTTTTGCATATTAAACTAGTCTGACTACTGGGTCTTAAGTATACGGGGTCACTTGATGGTCCACCCTTATGAAGGGGGATAACCATTGACTGTTGCCATTTGCTTGGTACATAGCTTGTTTTGAGGCTGTAATTGAAAAGTGACTTGAGTGATCCTGATAGGCAATATTTCAGGCCTCAGCATGAGACGGTCTGTGTGTCTGGACACTGTGTGGTGGATGTAGTGTGCATGTTCTTATCAACCTTGTTTGCATGTGAGAATTTTGCCTCCAAGAAAATTCTGTATGTACATGTCTTGTATACTGTTTTGGTTTCTTTATGGATTAAAAGGTTATCAGTGAACATAAAACGATTGTTACATTGTCTCAGGATGCCCATATCTACCAAGCTGACTACAGAGGCATTTGGAAATTGCATATCATGTTGTCTGGGCCTGCATTAGGATACTGGGTTTTACAGATGTCTTCTAGCGTGGTCTCTAGGGTTAGGGAATAGAGTTGAAATGTTCTGGGATACAGTATTAGACGATGCTAGGTAATGGTATTAGTGCTATTTACTATGTAAGCAAGCTGCTCTGAGCTTGATTTTGTGAAATGCATCACTAAACTGTAGGCTACAATCCCAGTGCTAGTTTTGTAGGTTGACGTCTGTGTTTTCCAGTTCAAATTGATCAGGCCACTTTGCTCAAAACCCATAGCAAGCACTTATAAACCCTAGCACTAGAACCTCCTGTACAGTACAGAAGGACAAGGCTCTATTCGACCTTACCAGCCATCCAGTAAAACAGTTCACTGTACTTATCCAGGCATGTCCAAAGGGCAGTTTCAGGTGTACTCTCCAGTCCAACTGGTGAATCTGGGAATTTTGAGGCAATGTTACAACTGCCTCATGTACACAGACAACCCTCTCCTCCTACCACCAAACACTAATACATGCGAGAGATGCAATTATACAGCCAAACTGGAGGCTAAGTTCTCTCAACCCAAGACTGGATCAGACAGTCAAGAGGAGAAGGGAAATACTTGCATCACTCCACCAGTCTCACATAGACCCATTAAACCAGCACTGGTTAAAAACACACATAAATACGTGAAAACATACTCAGTGGCTCTAAATAAAAATCTGCAAAAGCAACAGAGACCTCCAAAGCAAACATCCAAGCAACCTCCACCCCCCATCACAAACCATGAAATACATACTTCACAAAACCAGTGTGCCATGCAATCAGAAAATCGGAAAATTTATCAGAAAATAGGTAGATACTAGGCTATCCACCCTGGGGCCTGTACAAGCCCAGCCAAAAAGGTACTCTGGCTTTTGCCACCCAAGAAAATTATTTTCCTGTGCCACTGTCGAGCAGAGCCATAGAGGTGATCCCCAGGGTGAATTTCCTATTTCCCATCCAGTCATCAAGATTTTTCTTGAAGAGTGCTAATGAGGAGCTTTGTTTGATATAGATAGGTAGTTTATTCCAGAGTATAGGAAGTCTCTGGGACAGGAATCTATCCCTCTGGCATGTTCTGTTTATTGTGGTGACAAGGTTTAGGTCCGTAGAGCGTCACAGCCCTTAAGGCAAAATAACATACCCAACATACTACTAGGTGACTCTATAGTCAGGCACACTGATGTCCCACTTACTAGGCTGAATAAGGAGAAGGTTATGGTTAGCTGCCTGTTGGGTGCCAGGATCCGCCACATAACACAAGCACTCAGGTCACTCCAGAACAAGTACAAATATGACTCTGCCATGGTCCATGTTGGTGTGAATGACCTAAGCCATACCTCCCTGGACTACATGAAAAGAGACATGGAAGAGCTCCCTGATCACGTAGCCCAGGCCGGTATGACCCTGACCCTTAGTAGCATCCTGCCTTCACCAAGAATGATACCACGGTATAAAGAAAAAATTCTCGATTTCAACAATTGTCTAAGTTTCTGGTGTCATTCAAAGGGGATCCAGTGTCTGTCCACCTGGGATGACATGCACAACAAGCCACGCTGCTTCACTAGAGATGGCTTGCACCTGTCACCCTTAGGCTTTCGAATACTGGCCAAGGCTCTTGCCACCCCCATAGTGCCTTTTTTAGACAAGGCTCAAAAGACAAACCCACTGGCATAAATAGCACAAGTAACAAAAAACTGAGGTAATGCTACTCAATGCCAGAAGTCTAAACCTCAGAATGCATGCACTCAAGGCACTCCTCAGTATGGAGAAAATCGATATATGTGCAGTAACAGAAACCTGGCTTAAGGCTCCAGAGAGCACCCCAGCACTACTAGGCTACAACTCATACCATACATTTTAGCCACAGAACCTGAACCGAAATACAAAAGATGGGGGCGTATCCATATTCACCAAGGATACCACACCTCCAGGTTAGTGGCACAGCACGATGCTTCAGAGATCATCCACATGCAACTAACAATGGGCAAAACTGCAATTCAAATTTTAGCTTGCTACAGATCACCCACCATGTCCCGGGACTCCCATTCCACGTTTCTGGAAAGACTGGGAAACATAAAGATCCTACCAAACACCCTAATATTGGGTGATTTCAATTACCCAAACATTAACTGGGAGAACTACTCAAGTGCTAACTCCCTTGCCCAACATTTTCTAGAATTTATAAACTCAAATGCCCTGGTTCAACTGGTCACCACTCCCACCAGAGGTGACAACATATTGGACCTGGTCATCACCAACATAGGCGACCGGTGTTCCACACCGGAGGTCAACCCCTCGCTGGTTAAATCTGACCACAAACAAATAAATTTGGATATCCATATTCCACCATCACCCCCGGAGAAGGAAACCACCGTGAAAAAACAAACTTCATGTTACTTAAGACCGAGGTGGAAATTTTCAAAGCCCCCATGCTAAAGGATAATGCTGTCCAAGCTGCAAAATCCTTTACTAATGCATTCTATAGGCACCTACAAGAATGCACGGATCGTGCCATCCCAAGCAAAACCAAGACTCAGTCCTCCAAGAAAAGGAAACCAGTCTGGTGGACTCCTGCCACAAACAAGCTATGCAATAGAAGGAGGAAACTAGTACAGAAAAGAGTAAAATCCCAAGAAGGGAAGACATCCCTGATCAGTATCAGTAAGAAACTACGATCCCTCATAAAATCATCCAAGGCGAGCTTTGAAAGAAAAATTGCCAAGGACTCCAAAGATAACCACAAGGCATTATTTAGCTATGTCAAGAATCTAAGTGGCAATGCTCAGATCTGCTTGGAGTTAGTGCAGAATGGCACAAAATACACTAAACCGACTGATATCACCAACATCCTGGCAGACAGGTTCAGCGCAAACCTCACCCCCCTCACCTCCAAAAGGGCCCATAACCATACCAGAAGAATATAGAGTCCCTGAAATTACAGACACTCAGGTTAAAAAAGCCCCCTCCAAAGCCAAATACACAGCATCAATGGGACCGGACGGTGTCTCAGGCTGCGTCCTACATGAGCTCAAAGACGAACTAACCCCTCACCTAAACACACTGTTCAAACTCAGCCTCTCCACAGGCTACATACCCATAGATTGGTGCACAGCAATGGTTATTCCACTCCACAAAGGTGGAGCCACAACAGACCCCGGGAACTATAACCCTATAAACTTGACTAGCCTGGTCTGCAAGGCTATGGAGTGCATCATCATGGAACTCATTAACAGAGACATTGGGAACCTCCAAACACTACACCCTACCCAGTTTGACTTTGTTAAGGGCAGATCATGCCTCCTAAACCTGGCAGACTTCTTTGAGACAGTTACCAAGGATATAGATGAGGGAAAGGTGATACACACAGCCTACCTAGACCTCACAAAGGCCTTCAACACCATTCCCCATTTAGGTATTATAGACAAGCTCACCAGCCTGAACATAACCCACTACATCACAAGATGGGTTGCCAACTGGCTCATGGACAGAACCCACATGGTGAGAGCTGCGGGAGCTAGGTCCGACTAAGTGGTTACAAGTGGCATTCCCCAGGGCTCAGTCCTAGGACCCCTCCTGTTCGGCATATACTTCTCAGCGGTACAGGCAAGCACAGGAGGACTATGGCTCTCCAAGTTCACAGACAACTGCAAACTAGGGGCTATAATTGACTCTCTGGCTGACACAGACATCCTCCAAAAGGGTCTCACTGAGATGGATACCTGGTGTCAAAATCATGGCCTCAAGCTAAATGCCAAAAAGTGTATAGTCATCCCCTTTGGAAAAAAAGAAAGTACCCACAAAGTACTACATAGGTGGTAGTCCCCTAAATACGGAAGACGTAATAAGGGATCTGGGGACCCAAGTAGATAGTACTCTTGACTTTGATAATCACATTGCCAAAGTGGTTAGAAAATCCTTCTACGTGACCCACCTAATCACAAAAGGTTTGCATCCAGATCAAAAGTGGTCATTGTGCCCCTCTACTCATCACTCATCAGACCCATCATAGAGTATAACGCCCCATTGGGATGTACCTTACAAGACACCTGCAACAGCTGGAAAGACCACAGAAGTACCTCACCAAGAGGATCACTGGCCTCAAACAGATGCCCCATGCAGCTTGACTGAAGAAATGCCAGCTGTACTCGGTTGCATACCTCCTACTTAGAGGTGATCTCAGCCTGACAACCCAGAATTGATGGACATGCTCCACCCTAAAGAAAACCTTATCCCCTTGAGCCACATGTTCTAGGGATCTAAACCTCACCACAACAATAAATAGGACATGCTGGACGGATAGATTCCTGTCCCAGAGACTTCCCATGTTTTGGAACAAGATTCCAATCTACATTAGGGAGAGCTCCTTGCTAACACTCTTCAAAAGAAACCTTGACAAGTGGATGGGAAACAGAAAGTTTACTCTGGGGATCACTTCAGTGGCTCTGCTGGACAGAGGCACAGGGAACTAATCTAAGGGGGCGGCGAAAGCCAACACATCCTGGCTAGGCTTATAAATGCCTTTGGGCAGATAGCTTAGTACCTACCTATGAACCTATGAACCTATGAGCCACCTACTGCCAGTAGATGGAGTATCTCAGTCCTCTTAATGTAAAAGCACAACAAAGATTGCTTGAGGGTATATGCTACCACAGAACAACTTACAAACTAACTAGACAAGGCAATTTCAATCAGACCAGCATGAAGACAATTTGAGCAAACACAACAATTTTAGCTTTAAATACAGATAAAAGCACAAATAAAACAGGAAATCAGTAGCCAATCACTAAAATAGCTTCTGGAAGTGTGATTTTCAAATACAAATACTTAGCTCGTTCCTGGATGGCACATGATGCAAGGAAATCACTTGAGAGGCTTAGGTATGGGCACCATGAGTTGCTGAGCTCTGTGGGAATCAGCCAAAAGCCTGTCAAACATGCCAGATTTACACAGGCACTTAAAACAAAGGAAACTGTGTAGAATCCATTTAGCAGGTCCAAAATTGCAGGAACACAGCAATTGAGTACCAGCAAAAATAAAGAGTTGCAACTTACACAGTAATACTGCCAGTTAACTTTCTAAAAAGTGCAGTTCTCAGCACTCAGCAAACAGCACATTATCAGGGGTACTTGAACAAGACTTAAAGTAGAAAAAGTGGCAGATAAATAAGCTAACAGAAGTATAAAACAGTACAATATTTTTTTTTTCTGACAGGGATGGCACAGGATTTATTCAGGGCCATCTCAGTGTGGCAAGGATGCTAAGCAGATGGGAGCTTTGTGAAAATGGTGATTTGAAGTAAAGGAGAGTTTGCTGAGTGGGCTCTTAACATGATGGATCTATGTAAAACAAGGGGTGGGAAAAGTACTTAATCAGCTTACACAACTGACATTAGCAATCAAAGGGGGAGGGACAGACTTTGGCAGTCAGATTACTATAATGGGTGAAAGCCATAGACACTGGTTTTTAAACAGCAGCAGCAAATAGATTGGATAGTTAGGGAAAAATTCAAGCTGATATAAGAAGACAGACAAATCAGACACTACAGTTTGACATCCGCTGTATATCAAATTAGCATGTGAGCCAAAATAGACAGGGATATGTTTTGGAACAGTGATATGTAGACCTAGTAGTGTAGTGTCTTATAATTGAGATTTGAATATGGTCTACGGATCATTGCCGTGTTCTTCACAAAATAGCACACAGCTTCAAAAAGCTGAAAATCAAATTCTCCAATTCATTCACCTCTCTAGTAAATCTGAAAACTGTTGTCATACACTAAGTAAAGGAAAATTGCTACCAGTGAGTGAAAGGGGCTTTCTCCTCCTTAATACTCTCAACTAAAGCCCCCTGCTCAATAAATGATGTATCAAAAACTCTAGCTACTCCTTTTGTAATTCGTATGCACTCCTCCTTTCTAGGCATTTCATTACCCCTTTTACCTGCGAAAGATCCTTCTCTAAACTTGCTCCACCTTGTTGGAATTCTGTAATGTAACCTATCAAACGAGCTGAAAATAGTATTTTTTCTAAGAAGCCTTTTTAGTCTCATTTGCTAAAGGAAAACAACTCTAAGTGCTTCAAAAATACTGGCGAAAGCACTTTCTTTGCCTCTCAACACTCCTCCCCACCCTCTTACATCTAACTCAGTATATTACACATGTAATATTTCTCTTCTGTATTCTACTACTTTTGAGTATTTTACAGACTGCCCCTGTCCATAAAGGATATGGGTGTCACCCCAGGAGAGAATTTACAATTCCCTATCTATTGATCCAAGCCGGGTTTGAAGAGGGTCAGGGACGGGCTCTGTTTTACATGAAGAGGAAACCTGTTCCAGAGAAGGGATGCTCTCTGAGACACATATCTGTCCATCTAGTATGTTTTGTTTGTGTCACATGCCAGGTTTAGATCCTTAGATTGGGGACCTTGTGCAGTTTGACTTGTGAATGTGTAATTAAGGAAGACAATTTGAGCAAACACAGCAATTTTAGCTTTAAATACAGATAAAATCACATTTTAGAGTGCCTTGTAGATTAGGCATAGATCAACCCTTAACAGTTGGTAGGAGACATAGTAAAAGGATAGGACTTTTATTCGATCTGCATAGGACATGTTTAGACCATGCACTTTTTTGTAAGTAACCTTTGAGAACACCCTAGCTGTTGCAAGTGCCTGATCAAGTACATGCCAAAAGCTGCATTGTACTCAGTTATAGATCTGATAATGGCTGGGTACAGTGGGACTATAACTTCCTCGGATTTGGATGCCATGCCTTTCCTTATAAGCTGGGCCATGTAGAAGAACTTCCTCACACTGTGGACAAAGTTCAGGCTCATATCTATCTTTTCAGTCATTAGCAAACTTGGTCAGTGAAAGGCCTTGCACATAAACCTTAACTTCTGAGAAGTATATTCTGAACAGAAGAGGTCCTAGAACCGAGCCCTGTGGCACCCCACTAGTAACTGTGTGGATTTGGATTGTCCCACTCTATAACAACGTGTCCTTTATGTGAGCTATTTGGCTATCCATCTGATGATGTAGGGATTAATGCACAGTTTTGTGAATTTATCTGTAATAGCCAAGTGGGGAACTGTGTCAAATGCCTAGCTAGGCAGTATGCACTGTTTTACTTTCATTCTTGGCTCTAGTGACTTTCTCAAAGAAGTCCACCAGAATGAGCAAGCATGACCTGCCTTTGACAAAGCTGAACTGGGTTGGGTTCATTTTTTGAGGCTGATTATTCTTTTTCATAGCCTTGCATATAAGACTAGTCAAACATATGGGTTTATAATTTCCTGGGTCTATTGATGGTCCCCTTTTATGCAGAGGGATGACTGTTGCTGTCCTCCATTCCACAGGGACAAAGCCAGTCTGGAGGATGTGTTTAAAGGGAGATCCTAGTGGGTCTAATAGATCCTGTTTCAAGCTATTTACAAGGCATACTGAGATATTGTCAGGATCCACTGAAGCTGTGTTTTTAAATTTAGAGAGCACAGTGGTGACCTGTTTTTTTTTTTTTTTTCTTTTTTGTGATAACTGGTAGATGAATGTTGAATTGCATTTATTGGGGGTAGCCAGAGGTGAAGAAGAGTTGAAATTTGAGCTGAATTTATCAGCCAGCAGATTTGCTTTATCTTCTGGCTGGTTATAGGTGATGCTGACTAAACTAATTTCACACATTGTTGGGTGTTGCCCTTAAGATTGCAGACATAACTGAAAAATGCCTTATGGTTATTCTTGGATTGGGAGGCTATTTTTGCCTCACAATTTGCCTTTGAAGGCTTAACTAGTCCCCTGATTTGCTTGTTTAGACTAATGAGGGTGTTTTTGCACTGTTGTGCACATTCTATCTTACTTCTAGACAGGATTTTCTTACTTTCTTTTGCTGTACAACCTATTTATACCAGGGTTCCACCAGGGTGGCTTGTTTTTATGGTTTGTCCTAGGTTTATTTCAGTCTGGTATTGCTGTTTTTTCTATGCAGTTGTTTATATGGTCGTACAGGGCTTTTGTGTATGCCTCTGCACAGGCTTCTATGTTTACTGTGTTTGGAGGAACATAGAAATTAGCTATGCCATCACCTAATAGATGGTAGTTTGCCTTAGAAAAGTTCTTAAAGGTTTTGGGGTTAGGTGGGGGTTCTAGTTTTATATGTATTTCAAGGAAGACTGCTTTATGATCTGATTTAACCAGTGAGGATATCAAACTTGGGTGGGTGGGGGGAGCAATCCTCTCCTGTATTTGTGAATACCAGGTCTAGGATATCTGTATCATTAGTAGCAGTACAGACTAGCTGCTCCAGGGCATTTCATAGGTTCATAGGTTCACAAGACTCTTACAAGTCTAGCCATATTTATCCCAATTTGCCCCAGCTGTCTTGGTTAAATGAGTGAAGTTTGCAGAGGTAAGGGTCTATGACAGCTAATACTGGCTTTCTCTGTCCAGGAGGGACATAGGCGCCAACCCAGGAGTGACTCTGCAGATCTATGTTCTGTTTGAAGAGGGTCAGGGAGGGGTTCTGTTTCACATGAACTGAAACCTTGTTCCAGAGAAGTGGTAGTCTCTGGGAGACATATCTATCTCCCCAGCATGACATGTTCATTTTAGAGGCTAGGTCAAGATCCCTGGAACAAGTGATCCTCCTGCAGTTTAATTTATGAATGTGTAGCATTTCCATTAGGGCTGGGTCAGAGACTGCCCTGTAAGCCAAGTACAGGTCACTCCTTAGCAACCTGTAGGAGAAAGAATACAGTGACAGGACTTTCAGTCTTTCCATGTAAGACTTGTTTTGTGTACCCTGTCATTTCTTGGTGAGAAACCTCTGTAGTCTGTCCAGTTGTTGCAGGTGTCTGGTGAGGTACATGCAAAAGGGAGCATTGTACTCAATTGTTGGCCTGATGAGGGCTGAGTTTAATGAAATTATAACATCATTAGGTCTAAATGCAATGTCTTTACTTATAAGATGTGCCAACATAGAAAGATTTCATTTCTACTGTGGAAACATGGTGGTCAAAGTTCAGATTGCTATCAACCTGAGTACCCAGATCACGTACTATTGGGTCTGCACTTAGGCGGGTGCTGTCTATAATGTAGTTAGCAGAGATGTCAGCTTTCCCAAAGGAAATGATAATGCATTTTTTTTTTTGCATTTAGCGTTAATCCATAGATTTGGCACCAATCATTTGTCTGCATTAACCCTGTCTGCAGTATATTAACATCATTGGGTGAACTCAATGATTGCTCGAAATATGCAATTGTTAGGGAACTTGGTCATCCACAGGCGACCAAAAATTGGCTGGACTTATGAAAAATCAGTTCAAAACAGTAAGAGGCCCAGCACAGAACCCAGAGGTATGCCACTGCTGACTGGTCTTTGGCTAGAGGTGAAGCCACCCACTTTGACAGTATGTGTCCTGCCAGTGAGCCTGTTGGCTACCCATCTGGAAATGTAGAGGTTAATTCCTAATTGTGAGGGTTTCTCTATAATACCTGAGTGGGGGATTATGTTTACATAGGTGGTATACACTGTATTTCCCCTTGTTCAGGGCCTTGTTGACTTTCCTGAAGAAGTCAACCATGTTTAACAGGCATGATCTACCATTAATTAATCCAAACTGGTTTGGGTCCAGAGTTTGGAGATTACCTATGTCCTTGTTAATAAGGTCCATAGTGATTCTTTCCATGGCCTTACAGATGAGTCTAGTAAAGCTTATGGGCCTATAATTCCCAGGGTCAGTTTATGGTCCACCTTTGTGCAGAGGGATTACTGTTGCTGTCCTCCATACTGCCATAATACAGCTAGTTTGCAGGTTGTGGTTAAACAGGGATCCAAGAGGGTCTGCTAAGTCATGTTTTATGTTTTTTAAAAGGTAACCTGGGATGTTGTCTGGTCCCATTGATGCCATATTTTTGGCCTTGGAGAGCACCAAAATGACCTGCTCTCTTGTGATAATAGGTTGAGAAATGGTGGCAGGCATACTTTGGGGGATGACTGAAGGGAACAAGGAGAGGGTAAAGTTTGCTCCAAATCTATCAGCTAGCCATTTGGCTATTACCTCTGGTTGAGTATGAGTAGTGCCACCCACTACCAGTTTAGCACATAACTGGGTGTTCCCTTTCACATTTCAGATGTAGTTAAAGAATAACCCGTGATTATCCTTTAGCTATGGAGGCTATATTTGATTGGTAATTAGCTCTGGAGGACTTGACAAGATCTCTAATTTGTCTGTTTAAGCAAGACAGAGATTTCTTATTCTGCAGAGCCAGTTCCATCTTTTTCTTAGACATTAGTTTCTTTCTCTTGTTGTATAGCCTATTTATAAAAGGAGTCCACCAGGGTGGCTTGTTTTTACAGCATGACCTACTTTTAAACCATTCATGTACAGCTGATGCTATACAACTGCTTAAATGGTTATAGAGGGCATTGGTGTCTGCATTTGAGGAGGCTTTGAAACTTCTCATACCATCAGTAGGTGGTAATTTGTCTTTGAAAAATTCTTAATAATTTTTGAGCTTGATGGGCTATCAGGTCTTATAATTGCATCATATGAGACTGATTTATTTTCCAATCTTACAAAGGAGGACATCACACGGGGGGGGGGTGCAGTGCTGTCCCATGTTAGTGACCATTATGTTTAGGATATTTGAGCCTCTTGTGGGTGTGCTGACTAGCTGTTCCAGAGCATTTGCATTGACAAAAATCCAAGAACCTCTGAGCCAGCATGTTTGTGGTCATGTATGTTTCCCAGTCAATGGTAGGATAATTAAAATCACTCATAAGTAAGGTGTTGGGCTGTATGGCAAGTCACTCTAGTAAGTCTAGGTATGCGGTATGCTTGTTCTGTTTCAAGGTGGGGGACATATAGCTAGCTATAATGTGGTAGGAGTAAATCATTGTGTGTATTGCACCTAGTCAACCACTGTAGCTAGATAGCACATGCATATAAGTTACTGATCATGTACAAGATCAGTGCCATTTTGTGAGAGAGTGAATGCAGGCATGAATGGAGATGCACATGTGAGTATGTTTGAAGTAATGAGTGAGTCAGTTCACTTAAATATATGTTACTGTTACAGATCTTGATGTGTTTATGTACAATAAACAACTTGAACCCATCACAGTGCCTCAGTGTCTCATTTGAATACAAAAGACATTCCCCCGGATTCACAAACCCTCCGTGTAAGACTAAATAAGTCTTACTCGGAGGCTGCAGTTGAACGGTATGATGTCAGCATGCCATGAATATTCATGAGGGCACTCAAACTCAACTCCAAGTCTAACACGGACCGTGCAGGAAAGCAAGGGGCGTGTCTGACTGCCGAGCAGTCTAAAGGCCCACGCCGCTGCAAGTGTCTGTAATGCAAAATGTCAACACACAAGAGCGAGTCCGCTCAAATGTCCATGTACCCAACACCACACTCCCTGACATTGTAAACCCCCAGCACAGTTATAAAAAGTAAAACTATTAATTTTTTTTTTTCTAATTCCCGATATAGCTGCCCGTATTTGCGCGTGTGTGGGCGGGTGTGCCCATTGCTTAGCTGCAGTTAGCAATCCTGACATGGAAGAGCATAAGAAGGAATGTTTATGCAAATTACGCCCAATAGCTAAGTGGTAGAGCATTTGCACAAAGAGGAGGCATTCACTGTTCGAGTCCCACCACTCCCCTTCCCATGTTATGTTCTAAATTAGTATATGAAATAATTCATGACATATATGATTAAACGTTTACTAAAAAGCATTGAAATGGCCTATGTATCAGTGAACAAAATGTATATTTATAAAGGAACCTGACATATAATTGGCCGCAGGTAAGCAACGCTTTACCCAGTGCAATATAGTTGCCCGTAGTTTAGCAGCACTTTACCCAGTGCAATATAGTTGCCCGTAGTTTAGCAGCGCTTTACCCAGCGCAATATAGTTGCCCATAGTTTAGCAGTGCTTTACCCAGTGCAATATAGTTGCCCATAGTCAAGCAGCACTTTACCCCGCGCAATAGATTTGCCCATAGCTAAATAGCGCTTTACCCAGCGCAATCGGTTTGCGTGGAGGTGCGTGCCACGCCAACCAGCACACTGTAGGGCAATGTGGAGCAACATAGAGAAAAGTTCCCTAAACACAGCCACACCCCCTAGCCTGTCTAGACAGTAGTAAAATAAAATGCAATGACAAGGTTCGAACCCAGGAACATAATCAAAGTACTGAACCACTTAGCCATGACAGCTTAGGATAAACAGCCACTGTTAACATACATATACTTATAAATGGTAGATTAACCATTACTAAGCAGGTCTGCAGTCAACAGAGAATTTTCAAAAACAGCCAATCACAAAAAAGTGCAGGAAATGCGGCATATTTAAGCCCCATAGGCAGGAATACTCACCATAACTGATTGTAGCTCCCATCTGCAGTTGGAATGGCTGGTGCTGGAGAGGGTACATGCTTTAGAGTGCAACGCTGGGGCATCGAGGAGTCGAAATACATGGTTTGGCTCCTTGTCCACCATCATGAGTCAAGACTCCTGCAGGGCAAGTTCCAAGGGACGGAGTACTAGGCAGAGACTTGGAACCGGTTAGCTCATGACCTCACCAGTGTCACAGGTGTTCCTCGGACTGGTGAGCAGGTCCCTCACGACCATGCAGACCTGAAGAGATGGAAGCAGGAGCTACTGAACCAATGGATACAGGAGGCCCGTGGGATGCAAGATGCTCCAATAATGAGTAGGTAGCCATGGAATGCAGTATGTAAGACTTGCTAATTTATTCTATATAATGGATAGGTATTTCTCAATATCCCTTCATTTACTTCACAGCTGCAGGTGTCCGTGCTGTGAATCAGCAAACCTATGCAGATAGGCTGCTAAGACTGCACCACCAGGCAGGTTAGTAATTATTCTGCATGTATTGTTATATAAAATAGGTGAGAGAGCCAGAAAAAAGTGTTGTAGCCCAATGATACAGCCATAAAATGCCCTGAATAATTCCTTTGCATGTACTGTTATATAAAATAAGTCAGAGAGCCAGACAAAGAGTGTAGTAACCCATTAAGAAAGGTAAAATATGTCCGGAATAATATCTCTGCATGTACTGTCATATAAAATAAGTGAGCAAGCCTGAAAAAGATTGTTCTAACCTATTAATAAAGGTATAATATGTCTTGAATATGTCTTCCATATGCACTGTAATATCAAATAAAGGAGAGAGCCTGTGGAAAAGTGTGTTATGTAATTAATAAAGGTATAAAACCTGGAGTGTGTCTGTGTCACTAACTTTGAAATGTTGTTGTACCCTTGCATTATACACATAGTACTGTTTTAATAAGTGCTGGCAACCCACAGTTGGGCAGTCCCATCTAAAGTGGTTGATGGAAGTGCCAGTAGCTGTGAAGCATATATACAGTCCTCAACAGTCAGTTACTGGCTGGCATGCATAAGTAAATCTGGCACACAAGTAGCTTGTTAATTAGATCCCCAGAAATGTGAGTGTGCTACACAAAATGTAGGGTTCTGTACAAATCTAACTGAAAATGTCATGTGAACACATCCAGATATGTAGATAAAGAAATATGAATAAAATCAATAAATATGTAGCAGTAACATCTGCATCTTGGACAGTTAGTATGTCGGATATAGGTCAGGGATATAATGAACTAACCAAACCCAGTACACAACCTAATGCATGTTGCCAAGTGCAATAAGACATGTAGGGGATATACACCTGCAGTCAACAGAAATGTAGTGTAGACTAAAAGTACTTATAAGATGTTAATTGAGGTTTCTTTCTACACTCTACTGTATGTGCATAAACAATGGAATTCCACAACTCAATGGGTATGTGTAATCTCAAAACATTTGTTGGGACATATGTCCTATTGTTCTATAAATATCTGCATTCACTTTGATTCATGTGCCCTGTTCAAACACCACAATCATGATGGCCTATTGCCACCCATCATCCCTGCATGCTGTTGGAATGTCCACTGTTGTTCAATATATGCATGTGTTATGCTTGCTGTTCAACTGTTGGAACCTTGGTGTGTTGGGTTAATGAGAATATTAATGCATGCTGTTACAACTAATTTGGAATGCTGTTGTTTATGTTGTAATTAAACACACCTAATCACAGAACGTATGGAAAGGCTGGTCCCAGCGGACCCACCTGTCCCTCCTCAGCTGGTGAGTGCACCTGGCACAAGCAGGTCCGGTGCCCAGCCTGGGCTCCCCTCCTCCATTGGTCCTGTGCCACCTTTGGGTGAAAGCACTGCAGGGGATGGGGCTTGTCCCCCCCCCGTGCAAGCATGGGTGGAGAAGGGCCACCTGTCACCATTCGAAGTGTCCGGGTTGTGGTGTGTAGGGAGATCCAGCATTCAGTCGCTGATCCACTATGCCAGCTCGAGGCGAGAGTGGCGTGTCTCACAGGTGAGCCTGCCCGTCCTACGCAGCCCCCAGCACAGCCACCCTCGGGGCTGTGAAGGTGCAGTGGTGACTACCCATGGGTGGGGATCTCAGTTCCACTGTTACCATCTGTGGGCTCATGGGCTTGCGATTTCCAAACACCCGTCCCCGTCAATTGTGTTCACTCACCCCATGTGTCATACACCGGCCCTGTATGCATCTTGTTTGTCTTGTCTGTTCTCCTCCCCAACCTACCTCCCCAAATATACCTACTTCCTCTACCTCACTTTCCACTCTCACCTGAAAAAAAAAAAGGGCAATCTGTACCCACAAAAAAAATATGCCCCATACATAGCTGCCCAATTCGCACACATGTCCACAGGACATGTAAACTGATAATTATAATTGGCAGTACAACATCAGTTTGTTGTCCTCACCCCTCTCCCAGGGGTGGAAGGTTTCAAATTTCACTCCAAATTTATTGCATATGCACAGCTGTTGCTGGTAAAGAAATGGGCAGCTATGGACCTTCCCTACACCCGTCCTGCACATTCTGAGCTTGTTTTCCTACTGTCTTTCCCTCTTTGTACCCTCTTTTTCACCCTTTCCTATCTCCCCATTTTCTTTTCTTTCAAAGAAATTAGCACGGGGGTTAGCGGGAGTAAGCACTTTTAAGCAGTAGTTAGGATAAACTAACAGGTACACACCAATCCTTTAAGTCCAGTAAGATAACATTCACACAATAATACATAATGCTTTCTGTATGTCAGCACCCCCCCACACAATTTAAATATACCTGTGTGTTTAGGGTCTACCAAGGATGTAGGTAGGCATACACAGTACTGGAATTGTCCAGTTGTCCTGAGAATCCTGTGCTAATGTCAACAGTAAAAACACAAACCCTGCAGAAGTGAGTACATTAATATTCACAGTATAACAGTTCACAAACAGTTCATGTGCCAAAAGAATACTTCTCAATAACTATGTTTGTATGGCAGTTAATTATACGAGTAGAAAAGAAACTACATAGTCACATAAATGTTGTGTAAGCATTTGTAGGGGTGAGTTAAACTCTACACTGATAGTTCTGTACTGCAAGTGGCAACAGTCAGGTCTGAGTACAACATGTACATCACTGTCTACACCTCTAGCTTCAGATATAAGAAGTATACCAACCTTCTGACTTACACAACAGTGTCCACAGCAAACAAGCATGGGCCCCACTCTGGAAACCTGAAAGGGCTACACCTACATACCTTAGCAATTTATAGCATTGGATTGCTATGACAGTGAGTACTGCAATTACCACACAGCAGGCTGTATGCATTTACCAAATGCTGGGCACCAATTGGTGCAGAGGGCATCACATGCACATGCGCAGATACCTATAAAAGCAGACTGTACTTGCTATCCCCACATGCAATCATTACATTGCATGTGTCAGCAACTCTAGAACTCCTGGAGAATAGTGACAAACTTTAGTATTTAATAAAGAAATCTTTAATTAAGTAAAAAATATATTTACTTAATTATAAACTAAATATATTAATTAAGAAAAAAAAACTTAATTAATAACCAAAAATAAAACTTAAGTAAAAAACTTTACTTAATAAATAAATAAAAAAATTGTCAAAGCATACACAGACAGACCTGAACATGACAAACAGGTATGTAACAGATTTGTAGTTACCGGCAAGTAGTAGATGTTTATGAATAGTACTGTACATACTCTGAAACATGCATATGTAGCAGCAGTAGGTATGTATGCACTGATGCCATGCATAACTACTGCCATGGACAAATTAGTGTGTAGCTGTGTGCAGTGGGACATAACTGTGACATATGTAGCTCAGCATTATATGTCAAACAACTGAACATGTTATCTATGGTCTGTACAGTACTGTGTATAATGGCAGTTTGGGGGAGTAGTGCAAACACCTATATAAACTTGGATGTGACAGAGTAAGACATGCATGATAGTCACATAATGAGTAGCTTAGCATTGGCAACTGCTGTACCAGGGTAGTATAGTAATGTAGCATTTGCAGCTATATATACTCCCTGTACTATTACTGTCTGCACACATGTGACAACTGTCCATGTTGTAGCAAGGCCCAACAGGTCATCCGTGAGGTGTACGGACTGACAACAGTGTGGACCCTGTGTGTGTATGGCACACACATATGGAGAGATATTTATGTGTCTGATATATTAGCATCTGAGCATGTGCATAGAGAAAGGGACATACTGCAACTGTTTGTGAAGGGTGGACATTTATATGTTGGTGCAGGTTGTTATGTGCATATTTATATGTAGGTTGTAGTGTGTGGCAAGCAAGACAGCATAAAGTGCTGGCATATGATATCTGGTGTTTAAACGCCATGGGTATGATTTGTTAGGTTTTTAGCCTTCCAGATAGGGGGTCCTGCTAAAGATACATAGGCTGAGAATACCTTCCATGCATTATGCACAAGACTGTGCAATATCATTTTATTTTTTATTTATTTTTTTATTTATTTAACATTTGTTGACTGGGAAAGTCTGACTAGGTTCCACAGATCCTGTTTTCAGTGGAGGCCTGGGGAGAAATGCTCCAGAAGCATGTCTTTAGAATGTGGGAGGAAACTGGACAACCCAGAGGAAACCCACGCAAACACAGGGAGAACATGCAAACTCCACACAGAAGGCACCCCAGCTGAGAATTGAACCAGAGAACCTCTTGCTGTGAGGCGACAGCATTAACTGCTGCACCACTGCGCCGCCCATTACATAACTGCATCCCTTTCAACCTTTGCATAATTGATATTCCCACCATGAAGGATGGACTGTATATGTGCCTATATGTATATCTATATGTACACCAATAGATGTTCATATGTACGCTCAAGCTCAATGTTGTAAACATATTGCCATCCCTTTTGTTAAAAACCCTGTAACCATGAACTACCACATAGGTGGTAGTCTACTCAACACCGAAAGTGTAATAAGAGACTATCGGACACAGGTGGACAGTAATGACCCTTTTGATAATCATAGTGCCACACTAATCATGTAAACTGAGTATGGTCCACATGGCATCAGAAAAGGTGTGTCATCCATGGAAAAAGAGGTAAGTGTTCCACTCTACTCATCAGTCATAACACCCATCATAGAGTACATTGGCCCTGTTGGTATGTACCTCAGAAGACATCCACAGCGACTGTAGACGCCAGACACATACCTCACAAAGAGTATTACCAGACTCAAACAGATGCCCTATGCAGACTGTCTTACAAAGCCACAGCTACACTGTCGCATACCGCCTACCCAGAGGCAACCTCTGCCTAACATACAAAGTTATGCCAAACCCACAGATGTTGGACATGCTCCATTTAAACAGATTAAACTCCATACATGCTACACAGTGTACTGATCTAAACCCTGTAATGTCAAAAAGCAGAACATGCTGGAGTGGTACATTATCATGTCAGACACATACCATACTCTGGAACTAACTATCTATCAATAGCAAATGAAGGTCCTCATTAGCAGTTGCTGTGAATAATCATGATGATTGGATGTGAGATAGGAAACACAACCCGGGAATCACCTCTGTGGCTCTGCATGACAGGGGCACATGAACCTACATTACATGGGTGTTGAAGGGCAGGGTACCATATGGCTAGGCTTCCATAGGCCCTACAAATAATAGATACAACAGCACCCTGGAACACGAAGAAAAAAAGCAACCACCACAAGTTCCACTGAAAAATTTAATAAAAAGCTTTCTTCTCTCTCTGACGTCTCGGCCAAAAGCCTTCAAGGAGTATAATACAAGTAAAAACTGTGACCAAATATATACACAATTACAATTATTAATTAACCATTCAGCATTAGCAATCAATTAAGCAATGCTTTCAAATTAAACTCTTCATTTAATCCATATGGAAACATTGTTTTAAATTTTAAAATATACATTGCTTCTTTTTTTATTAAAACAGACTTAATATCTACCTTATAATTTACAGGTAGACAAACTTGCTCTAAAACAGTCGCTTTGAGATAATTGCTTATGCCCCCATGAAACTGTATGCCCTACAAATAATAGCCTATTAGCTACATAGGACCCGATACACACACGCATGTACTTGTTGCATTACTTGCTATGTGAGGTTGACTGGGTGTGTTGGTGAATGTGTAGGCAAATGTGTCAAAGTTGTGTATATGTGTGATAGCCTAGTGGAAAACTGTGTATATCATGGTACGTACTGTTGTAGCTCTAATCCCAGCAAAAGATACGTATGCTATTGCTAGGCAGGAAAAGCAGTATGGCATATGGTGTGACATAGTCCCATGGTGTTGACCGGAGTGTGCCATTGTAGGCTAAAGCAGTACATGTATGCTTATTGATTGTTAACACTAGTGAATACAAATCATGTAGGAACTGTAGTACTACCTGAAGCTGTAGGCCTAAACAGCACATTATGGTTTATATCCACATTGCTTGGAAACACTGTTTTATTTGTTACCTGTAGTCCTCACACATTACATACCTCAGGCATGAGGTTTTGTAGGTGCTGACACACAGTATTGTATGTTACACAGGTAAAACTAATCTGGGTTGCAATACCTTTAGGTCTTGTAGGTATGTCTGATGTGTGTGTGGGCATGCCTGTAACATGGCCTTGGTGGTATGTGTGTCACAGGATATAAGAGCATATCTAGCAACATGTATAGTGTAGTACAGCAGTATGCCACCTATAGTGATAAATGTGCACATATGTTACTGAGGGGTTTGCTATCAACAAGTAGCATGGTGTACTGGTAGTACTGTAACTGTACTTTACATTCATTTCAATGGATGACAAATGTCTGCATGCATTAGCTTCATATACACCTCCTGTGGCTAGATGGTGCATTGTGTCACATACAGTGTGCCATGTACTGTTGTATAGTCTTACATACTGGTTTCACTTTGTTGCTGTGCAGAACATGGTTTGGTATATAGTATGTGCCAGGCACTGTCAGGCAGTTGTGGGCTGAGCAGTCATATGTGGTATTAAAAGTGTGTATCTACTGACAGCCAATAGGTTGCTATATATGGCATTTCATTGAAGTCTGTACTTTAGCATGTTAAGTGTGCCACATGACTTGCTCACAATTACTGTTTTATTGTCTTCCAGGGATATGTCTCACAACAGGAAACCTGTGTATTCCCCTGAGGTGGAGGAGGTCATCTTAGATGCCCTGATACATCATCACAACCTGCTGTTCTCCAGATCCAGCCAGGACCAGCATGTCATGACACTGCACTGTGGCAGGATGTTGTCCGTCGGGTGAATGATGTAGGCATGCATAACCGGACTTATGAGCAGGTACGCCATCACTGCAGTGATTTAATCAGACATGTCCAGCAGCATGCCTCCGATGTCCACAGACAACAGCTTGCCACAGGTGGTGGTGCAGCAACACACCCCCCCTCACCAGAGTGGAAGAGCTGCTCCTCAGCGTGGTGGCTCCTGGCCAACGAGTACAGCAGACATGTGTCATCATGGTGGCCGGAGTCACCCAGCATGTAGATACAGAGCATGCAGGTAACATGGCATATCTGTAGACTACTGTTAGCTCAATTGTTAGAACATACATTTATCAGATGTGTACTGCGTATTCAGAAGATGTGGAACCTGGTGTCATGCAATACTGATAATTTGGAACATAATCTGCATGCCTGTGACTGTCACCTCTTGTACTACTGTAAAATTGCAAACACACAGCAGCAATGCCATAGTTGTTGACACTGACAAACTGTCTCATATCCTTGTAGGTCCCTCTGGTCTGATAGCAAGACAGCAGACCCATGCTGGTGAGTGTTCTACATTTAATATAGCATTAAACATGTGCATGTCATAGGAGACTTGTAGGCCATATACACATGTAAAACACCTACACATAATGCATGCTGTCCATGTTCTCTGTGGGACTATGCACATCCCAGTAACATGAGTGGCTGCCTCAAACACATGCAATACACAGAGCATCCCAACCAACTGTGGTACATTGTAGTGGACATTGTATAGGCAGAGTCAGTACACATGCACACAACATACACCACTTTCTCATATGCAGTAAGTGTTAATATGATACACATGGCCTATGTAGACACCTGCTGTAAGGTCATACTCCAGTATCCCAAATGTCATCAACACAGCACACATACTATACCTGAGGGGTAGAGGCCTATCATGGGGTGGTGTAACATGCTTCAACACACAACACATTCATGTTAGACAATGCTCCCTATTGAACACCTTACATACCTATGTAACAACTGGCTGTGAAATGGTTAATGTAGCCAAAGTGGTGCAGGTCAGGTACAGCAAAATAGTTGCCAGTGTGGCATACATTAGTGGCCTTGAGTGACCGTATGATGCTGCCTGATGATGGCTCATGGTACTACACTACATCCAGTTACAGTAACTACAGTACTACACATAGCATTCATTGCTATACACCTGACAGTTGTGTGCATCCGGCCATGGTATGTATACCTATGAGTGATGGTGCACAGGACATTGGAAAGCGTTTCAGACTTGCACAGCAATGTTGTGTCCATGTACACATTGTGTTCCAGGGTGAGGCCAATCATTGAACAACACACATGCATCAACGACATGTATACTGTTATCAACAAGGACTCTCTACACTCGCACTGCATGCTGTTGAGCAACACACATCCTGCATGCTGACATGTGTGATAGGACTCTTTGGCTTGTGATACTGTACTCCACCATCAACCACTAATAAATGAATATGTTCCGTATTGCTGTTGGTGTGTGTGTGTGTGTGTGTGTGTGTGTGTGTGTGTGTGTGTGTGTGTGTCAGCTTGACTGAGTAGTGTATTTGTGTGCATGTGTTTATGTGTGCAGGTGTTTATGTGTTCATGTGTGCATGTGTACATGTGTGCATGTGTGCATGTGTGCATGTGTTCATGTGGTCATGTGTTCATGTGTGCTAACATCCTGTACAGATTGTGAAGTGTATTTCATGTCTTCCTCTCACAGGTGCTGAGGTATTGTTGGATGAGTGCAGCAGGGAACCTGAAGTCACTGAAACAAATAGTGGACATGATGACACATGTGTAGTGGCACAGGCAGGTTTGTCAGGGTCTGTAGTTGGTCCGCCAACTGACAGTACACAGCTGTCCACCCCATCTATGCGCACATTCATACTGCCGATACATCCCTCAACACCAATGGCCTCAGCGGAGGAACAACATACATTAGGCATCGACCAGGATAGTGTGGTATCTATGGCACATGCAACCCAACACAGCAGCCATACCCAGACACCTGGAATGGTACCACATAGGCATATGCCCAGGGGGTCTCGTGGGAGCACTGCTGGTCATAATGCCCCTGGCAGACGTGACCCCACAGGTCTCACAACCTCAGGTATGTTCCGGGCTGTAATGCAGGCACAGGCATGTATGGAATGGTAACAAGAACTCCAAAACGACTAAAACCTTTAAAACTGGAAACAATAGGAGTCAGCAGCACAAAATGGGTATAAAAACTGTTTAATATAAGCGCTTTCGGCTCGGACTATTCCAAGCCTTCTTCAGACAAAACAGTTGAACACTGACAGCCAAAATTTAAATACTAACTTCAATTAAGACCTTAATTAATCATTAAAGTGCTATTGCCTTACAAATATTCCTTGAAACACCAAAAGGAAAAAATCAATTGTTCATAAAACAGTTAATAAAAATATATTAATATTTATATGTGTAATATAAACAGTATATAGTATATAGTATATAAAATATGTAAAATATATATATATATACAGTATATGATGACAGTACTTTAATGATGTCGACGTGGACGTATGCCAGCAACATCATCAGCTGACAGTCATCACAGATGACACACAAGTCCCAGCCGCTCCCGTAGTGGCAGTACCAGCCCCAACAATGTTGGGGCTGTGCTGTCAATAGACCATCCTAGACGACCACGTGCACGTGGCTCTGGCCAGTTCCAGCAGGGACATGGGTCCAGTCGACATCCCTCTGCCTCTGACAATAGTACCCAGTCTGGTTTAGTACCCGATACTGTCCATGGCACCCATGGCAGGCACAGGTACTGTGTCCATGGCTGGAGACATTGATCTGTACAGCCTGCAGGTACAGTCCATGGCTGTCCCACAACCTCCTGTATTTGGCAGCCACAAGGGGGAACTGTGTGCATGCAGACACACACACATAAACCAAACACCTAGGGCTAACACATGCACACACACATTACACCAACATTGACCCATACTGTACTGTTGTCCCTCACACACACACACACACACACACACACACACACACACACACACACACACACACACACACACATACATGTCAATTGGATGGGTCATTGTCGGGCTCTGGCAAACCAATAATACACCCTGTGCATATGATGAAACTGTGCCACCTCCTGTCATCTGTGACAATGATGCAGGAACAGGCTTACATGGTGCTGATGCACAGGGTGACCTAATAGCAGTATAGCAATGTTAGCATGTTGTCAACAGCAAAGTGTACTGATATCCTTGTAGGTATATCTGAGCAGGCATGATGCATTAAAGCTATGATTATCAATGTAGTATTGTTTACACCAGTGTTAATTACAAGAATGTATTGTCCACCCATGTGCCACTTGGCTGATGTGTGCGATACTGGTAGCATGTGTTGGTGAGTGGATGGTATGTGTGTGATGTGTGCAGTGCAGATTTGCAGGTGTACATTTGTGAACATGGTGGAGGTGCACTGTCTGCATGTATGTGCATAGTGGACACATGGTAAGGGTTACATGCCCTGTATTACACAGTGTTAACACTTCATATTTCCTCTTGGTGGCCAGTATGCATTTTACTACACATATGTTACAACTTGGGTATACATGTGTGTATGACATGGTTTGACACTATGCTGTGGGTGATACTATTTATATCTGTCATTGGTTTGCATTCTGGTAGTATACATAACCTCAACAGCCTGATTTTACCCAATTGTTAGATGATGTCTTGACAACTGACACACAGATGTAGGATACACAGTAGCATTTGAGTCCTTCTCGTACTATACTATACCAGTAACCAGTGGTATTGCCCGCCACCCATTCCTGGGACCACTCCTGTTTGGCATGTAGCCATCCTAGGTACAAACAAACACACTAGGGATATGTCCATCCAGATCTGTTAATGCATACAGCAGCCTACAATGCATTCTTCAGATGAGACACTTATCCTCCACAAGGGTATCATACAGACAGATGCCTGTTGACCAACCCATGCTGTAAAGCTGTAAGCCAACTATAGCATAGTCATCCACATTTACTATACATAGTATCCTGACAGTACCACATTGGTAGTAGCCCACAACATGTAGCAGGGGTACCAATGTGTACATAGAGCCACATGTTATGTCATCTGTCCTTTGGTATTCATATTTCCAAAGGTATGCTGATGTCGCTCAGCGCATCACATAAGCAAAAAGGGGTCTGTATGCATATCCACGGAGGTTTTGTACACCTATAATGAATGGCCATTATTGACAGACTGTGTTGTGTTTGAACATGTCTGAAATATACCCCAGTAATGAACCCTCAGTCACACTATTCTATAGAAACTGTCATGGGTGTGTGTGACACAGATGATCTAGGCCACAGATCACTACAGTGGCTGGCCTTGGCACATACATACATATGTGACCTAAGGTCTGAGAAGCAGCAGCACAGACTGTCAATGGTAACAGATGTATTCGTGTAGAAAGCAGGCTTCACACCTATGAACTAATTGAGGTCACATGTACATATATGTATTTGCCACACAGATAACAATTGAGGTCACGTACATATATGTATTTGCCACACAGATACCTGAAGTGTGCAATGCACATGCTGTTGTTTTACTGATATGTCATACAGTTGGAGAAGCAAAACCCACAACACATTAACCATCAGTGTCTCTCACACACACACATACACACACACACACACACACACACACACACACACACACACGCACGCACACACACACACACACACACACACACACACACACACACACACACACACACACACACACACACACACACTCAGCAATTGCAGGATTCAAAGCCCTACCTAACTATGCTATGATACTCGAGAGATATGCATTAATATGACGCGCTATATGCTTTACTGGGTGATTTTGTTTCCACTGCTGTATTTGTGGGATACGGACATCATCAGACTTGCCAACGAAGAATTTACCTGTTTTAATGTGTTTCCCAGTCTCCAAAAAGGGCACTCCACTCAAAGGGAATCACCCCCCCCCCCACACACACACACTGAGCAATTGCAGGATTTAAACCCCTACCTAATACTAGAGAGACACGCATTAACATGATGCGCTATATGCTTTACTGGGAGCTTTCATCTCCACTGCTGCATTTGTGGGATACTGACATCATCAGACCTGTCAAAGAGGAATCTACCTCTTTTAATGTGTTTTCATAGTCTCCAAAAAGGGCACTCCTCTCACAGGAAATCACACACACACCCCCCACATGCACACACACACTGAGCAATTGCAGGAATCAAACCCCTACCTAACTATGCTATGATACTACAGAGATACGCATTAACATGATGCGCTATATGCTTTACCGGGTGTTTTTTTTCTCCTGCTATATTTGTAGGATGCTGACATCATCAGACTGGACATGGTAATGTGTGTGCACTTTGTTTTATGCAATCCCAGGAATGAACCATGTGGGTCAGCTGGTGTTAACAGCTTGAACAGGACTCCACAATTCTTAGCTTGTGTGATCTCTCTGTGGACAAATTGCCATTCCTTCATATGACAATACATATTTATGCACAGGTTGTTGATTTTGTGGATACAACATGTGTCTGTGATGTTGATAAAGGACTAGTCAGAGTCTATGGGGGACGTGTGTACCTATTTTCAGTGATGTGTGTCCTGGGTGGCTGCCTTGCAAACAGTCTAGCAGGTCTGGGAACCATGATCTGCCCATGATCATACCACTATTGATTGGGTTGTGTGTTTGTCGGCTTCCAATAGCTCTGTTTATGGCTTCAATCATGATGGACTCAATAGCCTTGCAGATCAGACGTCATAGGCTTATAGGACTATAGTTCCCATGGTCTGTTGTGCACCAACACTTGTGGTGTGTGCCATTTGTTGCTGTAACACATTCAACAGTTTCAGATCCTGTAGATAGGGTGAGGCTCAACAGACTCTTCAGGTGCAGGGTCTGTTTGTTCTGTCGTTCACTTATGACACATATAGGGAAACAATGAAATCCAATTGATTCCATGTTTTCGGATTTGGAAGGAGCTGTTTACCCATTCTACATGTGATATCTCCTAGTATGATGATAGGGACTTTTGTCAGTGGGAGGTGAGTATGTATATATGGGCCAGTCTGACAGGATGTCAGCATTGTCAGTCAG
The DNA here is from genome assembly GCF_019279795.1 of Protopterus annectens. Taxonomy (NCBI): domain Eukaryota; kingdom Metazoa; phylum Chordata; order Ceratodontiformes; family Protopteridae; genus Protopterus; species Protopterus annectens. The sequence goes on along the minus strand of NC_056734.1, from coordinate 505,728,614 downwards.
GTACAGTTGGCCCTGACTCAGGACATATATGAGTGTACATTGCTATGTATGACATAGCTAAAGGAAGTGTCATGGTTCTGTCTGGACTCCTTCACAGATAATCTTTCCAAAACACTAACAAACCTGAGCACTAAACCCCTGTTACACTCTTTTACACACTTAACACCCTACTGATCCCTTTTGATCAGTCAACAGAGAGTATGTCATCATAATATCCTGGCATGTCCAAAGGTTGGTTTCATGTGTACTCTCCAGTCCAGCCGGTGAATATGGGAATTTTGAGGCAATGTTACAACTGCCTTATGCACACAGGCAACCCTCACCTCCTCCCAACAAACTCAGATATATGTGAGAGATGCAACTATATAGACAAATAGGAGGCTGAGCTCTCTCGACCCATGACCGGCACAGTCTATCAGGTGGTGAAGGTAACCACATACACCACAAATCCAGTCTCACATAGACCTATAGCGACAGCAAACAAAATACATTACCACACAAATACATACTCGGAGGCTCTAAATAATATCTGCCTAAACAGCAGAGACCTCCTAAGCAGACACCCAAACACCTGCTACCCCACAACAATACCCACATATCACATGGTTCACAAAGTCAGTGTGCCACACAGTCACTGCCCTTAGGGCTAAACAACACACCTAATACACTTGTAATAGGTGACTCTATTGTCACATACTGATGTCACACTCACCAGGTTGAACAAGGAGAAGGACACTTTGAGCTGTCTGTCAGGTGGCAGGTTCCGCCACATAACACATGCACTCAGGTCACTCCAAAGCAAGTACAAATATGGCTCCATCATTGTCCATGCTGGTGTGAATGACCTCAGACATTCCTCCGTAGACCACATGACAAGTGACATAGAGGAGCTCTCTGATCATGTAACCCAGGCCAGTATGACCCTGACCTTGTGTAGCATCTTACCCTCACCAAGAATGATGGCACAGTATACAGACAAGCTGATCAATTTTAACAGTTGGCTAACATATTGGTGTCATTCAAAGGGGATCCAGTGTCTGTCAGCCTGGGATGACATGCTCGACATACCACATAGCTTCGCTAGGGACGGCTTGCACCTGTCACCCCTGGAATTTTGAATACTGGCTAAGGCTCTTGCCACCCCCATAGTGCCTTTTTTAGGCAAGGCTCAAAAGACAAACCCACCTCTATAGACAATACAAGGTAAAAGAAACTACGGGTAATGCTGCTCAACACCAGATGTCTAGACCTCAGACTGCACGCACTCAAGACTCTCCTCAGTATGGAGAATGTCGATATCTGTGCAGTAAGAGACACCTGGTTCAGGCTCCCAAAAGCACACCAGCACTACCAGGTTATACTTCATACCATGCTTTTCGGCCACAACACTCGGACCGACCAAAAAATATAAGGGGAGTATCCGTATACATCACAGATACACACACCTCCAGGTTAGTAGCACTGCACGAAGCATCAGAGACCATACATGTGCAACTAACAGTGGGAAAAACTGCCTTTCAGTGTGTAGCCTGCTACAGACCACCCTCCCAAACTCAGGAACCCCACTCAGCTTTCCTGGGAACACTGGAGAATATGACGGTCTCTACAAACACCATTATATGGGGTGACTTCAACTACACAAACAACAGCTGTTCAGCACCCAATGTTCAAGAAAGACAAACGACAGTTGAATAAAACACCTTTATAAAACACAGAGCTTTTCTTTTGTGACTTCAACTACCCAAACATTAACTGGGAATACTACTCTAGCCCCAACACCCTCGCCCAATGGTTGCTAGAATTTCTAAACTCAAATGCTATGTCACAACTGGTCACCACACCCACAAGAGGGGAAAACATATTGGACCTGATCATCACCAACATGGGGACTCTGTGTTCCACACCAGAGGTATACCCCTCATTGGTAAGGTCAGACCATACATTTATCTCACTGGATATCCATATCCTGTCCCCACCCCCATCCTAGGTACTCTCAGTGAAGAACTTACCAAAAGCAAATGTCATACTTCTCAAAACCAAGGTGGTATCTTTCAAAGACCCTGGGACAGAGGTAAATACAGCTCAGACCGCTGAATCCTTTACAAACACATTCTAGTGACACCTACTGGAATGCATGGATCATGCTATTCCAAATAAAACAAGACTCACTCCTCCAAAGGCAGGGGACCTGTCTGGTGGACCCCGGCCATAAATAAGCTATACAACAAAAGGAGGGGGCTACTTCATGATAGAGCACAATCTCAAAAAGGGAAGGCATCTCTGATCAGTACTAGCAAGAAGCTACATTCACTCATGAATTCATCTAAGACCCGCTTCGAAAGGTAAATTGTACCAGACACTAAGGACAATCACAAGGCCTTCTTTAGTTATGTCATGAACCTGGGTGCCAACTCCCAGATATGCTGTGAGTTACTGCAAAATGACAATACATACACTGAACCCACAGACATTGCCAACATCCTGGCAAACAGGTTCAGTGCAAATGTCACCCCCCCATCCACCCTAATGAGCAAATGTCCATCCCAACAGTGTGTAGCCTTCCTGACATCACAGATGATCAGGTGAGTGCTGCCTTCTCCAAAGCAGACAACACAGCATCAATGGGACCGGACGGTGTCCCGGCCTGCATCTTACACAAGCTTCATGACGAACATAACCCTCACATGAAGTCAATGTTCAATATCAGACTTACTACAGGATATGTACCCAAGGAATGGCGTACAGCAACAGTGGACCCGCTCCACAATGGTGGTGCCACAACGGACCCCAGACACTATTGCCCTATAAGCCTATCTAGCCTGGTCTGCAAAGCTATGGAGTGTATTATCATGGAACTCATACACACAGACATCATGAACCTACAGACACTGGATCCTACATAATTCAGCTTTGTTGTGGGCAGATCTTGCCTCTTGAACATGGTCGACTTCTTTAAACAGTTACCAGGTCCATAGACATAGGGAAGGTAGTCCACACAGCCTACCTGGACCTCGCAAAAACCTTCAGCACAATACCACACTCTGGCATCATACATAAACTCACCAGCTTAGATATCGACACATATGTCACAAGATGGATTGCTAACTGGATCAGGGATAGCACCCACATGGTAAGTATTGCAGGTGCCATGTCTGACTCTACACCATTTACACGTGGCGTCCCACAAGGCTCAGTCCTGGGACCTCTCTTGTTCAGTATATATTTCTCTGATGTACAGACTAACACAGGAGGAATATGGCTGACCATGTTCGCAGATGACTGCAAACCGGGTGCCATATTTGGCTCTCCAGCTGGCACAAGCATACTCCAAAAGAGTCTCACAGAGATGGATAACTGGTGCCAGAGCCATGGCCTACAGCTAAATGCCATTAAATGCATAGTCATCCCCTTTTTTGAATAACAAAGTGCCCACACATTACCACATAGGTGTTAATCCATTAAGTACAGTAGAAGTTATTAGGGATTTGGGGACACAAGTAGTTAGTAATCTCGCCTTTGACAATCACGTTGCCAAACTGGTTAGACAGACCTTCTATATAGCCCACCTTATCCCAAAAGGTTTCACATCTAGATCAAGTAAAGTCATTGTGCCCCTATACTCATCAGGCCCATGATTGGATACAATGCCCCTTTTGGGATGTACCTTACCCAACACCTGCAGCAACTGTAATGGCCACAAAACTACCTCACCAAGTGGATCTAGGGACTCACACAGATGTCCTGTGCAGTTCGGCTAAAGTAACTCCAGCTCTACTCAGTCGCTTACCGCCTACTCGGATGCGATCTGTGCCTGTTGTTTAATGCCATGTCCAACACAGAATTAATGGACATGTTCCACCTCAGGATATCTGGATCCCTTAGAGCTACATGCTCCAGGGACTTAATCCTCAGCACAGATATTAATAGGACATGCTGGAGAGACACATTCATATCCCAGAGGCTCCCCTCACTCTGGAATGAGATCACAGTCCCGCATAGGCAGAGCCCCCCACTGACCCCCTACAGGAGACATCTTGACGAATGGATGGGTGATCGTATGTTTACCCCTGTAATCTCTTCTGGGTCCCTGCTAGACAGAGGCACAATAAACTGAACATAAAAGGCCTATCTTGTGTGACCTACTATTCACAGGCAAAGTCTACTAATCTAACAGGGCTGCAAAAGCCAAACACAGTGGTTCAGTACTATGACTATAGTGCACAGTATCCTGGGTTTGAGGATTGTCACTGCTTTATATTTTCATACTGAGCAGACCAGACTGCTTAAGGGCCAGTAGAGCAAATATGAGCATGTTAGCTTTTGCTCAGCTATGCCCAACGTAGACCAAGCTTGTCCAACATTGCTCAACGTTAGCAAACATTGATGAATGTTGCCCAATATTGCTCAACATTGACCACAGTTGTGCTAGTTTTAGTGTGTGCAATTGTTTTACATATACTAAATGGTGGTGAAAGCTGTTTAACACTGCTTTATATTGCTTAACACATGGCAATCATGCCTCAGGTGGTGCTGCAGGGCTGCCTATGTCGGATGCACATACTGCACTCCCTATACATATTTGAAAATGTGTAGTGTCAAGTTAGGCATCCCTTTTACTATATGTGCGAGTCAGAGAGAGGTATCATTTCCAGGGTTCCTACTGAGCCAGTGTATGTGCTATGTGTTGCCTCTTTGCCAAGGCCAAAGCATACTGGGCACACCTCCTTCTGCCTACTGGGGCAGTCTCAGGTTGTTCCTCCTCCGAGTCATGCTCTGCCTGTGATGGCCTTGGCAATGGTGTGCTGACATGGAATCCAGGAACTGGTGCAGTACCCTGGATGCTGATGCCTGTGATATCCCCATCATATTACCAGTTGGTCTCTGGAAGGTACCTGTTGCTAATATTCTTAGGCCAACACATACCTTGGTTTCCACTGGGATGGGTTCCCCTCTGTTGGTTCTGTGTGTGAGGCGTGACCTGCACAGCTCAACAATTTGCTGCAAGAGGTCTCTGTCCACTCTATAGCGCTCCACTATCTCCAGCTCATGTAGCCCCTGATAGGTTACCCTGGGCCTGTACACTCTTCTCCGTCTCCTCACTGTGGGTTTTCCAGCAGCATTCACATTGTCACCACCCTGAGCATGTTGCATATGTCGCCTTATAACAGCAATGGCAGCCCCTAACATTTATTTGTCTCAATAAAGCTTTTTCAGTTTTCACTTCTATTAGCTTACTGCAGTGTTGCAGTGTCTCTGAGAGAAACATAGTGGAATGTTGTTTGCAGAGTTTTAAGTGCTGGGCTGGGCTAGTGTACTGCCTGTGTAATTGCCTGATTCTGATTGTTTTCACCTGCTAGCTCTGCTAGTACTCCCTGGTTAACTTCCTACTATTTGTTGTGCTTCCTTTTCCTTTCTGTTTCCTCAGGGGGGCAGCGCCGCGCACACAAGTGTAAACACGTGCACACCAGCTCACACATGCGCACACATGCTTACATGGACTAAAACTTGCTTATTCTTGCTAAAACGCGCGCACACCAGTGCAAATGCGCTTACACAACTTTAAACAGCCTTAGACATGCTACCTCCAGCTTAAACGCACGCACACAGGTGTACACATGCGCACACAGTCTTACTCGGATATACAGGCACACACCCACGTGCATACACATTGCAAGCACTTCAACAAGAAACTTTAGTGTTATCCACGGCATACACCTTCAATTTCTTGCCTTTAGCTAGGCTATCTGTTGACACACCTCTTCCAGTGATGTGTAACTGACAGCAGACACATGCCAATCTGCTCCAATGAGCTTCACTTCTTTCATATATACCCCCCTCGTGATGTCACCTATCTTCTACTCTGTTACTCCCCTTATCCTACTCCTACACTCCACTGACTGTGCTCATTTGCTATGTAAACTTGGGATTCACTATCCTAACCCTCATTTGCATAGGATTGCCTACTAATGCTTGGTTACATCTCTTAGACTGAGCTTCCCCCCTTAGCAACCTCTACTCGGTAGCCATGTTGTCTTGTTGTTTTGACAGAGGGATTTTGCAGACCTGGACTGCTGGTGTTTGATAGTAATATCTCTAAGAATTGGCAAGTGTTTGAGCAAGAATATATTTTCCTATAGGCTCCATTTTCTGATAAAGATACACATACAAAAGCATCCATACTTCTCAATTTAGCTGGTCTGGAAGCCATTGAGAGGGAATGTTTATTTGTGTGTGCATCTGCCGTGTATGCAGGGGAGGGGGAGAACTGCCATATTGTGATATAGGCTGAAATGCGGGAAGACCCCAAGTGCTTAAAGTGTAAATTTATAGAAATGTGTAACCCTCAAATGAATATTACAATGGAAAGGTATGTTTTACACAAAAAAATCAAAAGCCTGGTGAAACTATAGCAGCATATATTACCAGCTTAAGAAATAAAGCTGAAATGTGCAGATTTGGTGATCTGAGAGATGAGCTGATTAAAGACAGGCTAGTGCTTGGTGTTCATAGGTTCATAGGTTCATAGGTTGGTACTAGGCTATCAAGTCCTAGGGCCTCTACAAGCCTAGCCATAACAATTCCCTGGCTATTTCTTCCCACACTATTTACTTCCCTGGACCCCTGTCTAGCAGGGTGACTGACGTGATCCCCGGGGTGAATTTTCTTTCTCCCATCCAATTATCAAGGTTCCTTTTGAAGAGAGTCAAAGAGGCGCTCTGCTTGACATGTATGGGCAGTCTATACCAGAGTCTGGGGAGTCTCTGGGTCAGGAACCTATCCCTCCAGCATGTTTTGTTTATTGTGATGACAAGGTTTAGAACCCTGGAGCGTGTGGCTCTGAGGGATTGGGATTTTATTTAAGTGTAGCATGTCCAATAGCTCTGGGTTTGACATGGCCTTGTATGTTAAGCAGAGATCGCCTCGGATTAGATGATATGCGATGTGTTAATAATGATGCAGTCAGAAATATTTTCCTTCAGGTGATTTAACATGGGGCAAAGCCATAGAGAAAAGCATACTTGCTTAATCTAGACTGTTTGGTATCACTTGAGCATTAAAACCAACTCTTCACTGAGATACTGAAAGATCTGAGGAATCCGTTGCTTCCAACTAACTATAAGTACCTGTTTTTGTTCTTATATTGCACTTTAATTTGCATTTGTATTCTACTCTCTGTTTGAATTTTCTGAACTGTTTTTGCCACATTATACTGTATACTGTACTAGTTCAGCTGTAGCATAGCCCAGTTTCAGGTTTGCTGTTTTTGGCTCTGTTTTGTAACTTCTGAGCATCAAATTCAAGCCATCCTTGTTGGTGAAGGCCCTTCTTCACCCTTGTGGGAGGAGAGTGCTGCCTGGCTCCCATTTATTGGAGGGTTATTGGACTAGAGCTGAAAGAGAGTGTCCTTATTGGCCATTTTAGTTAAAAGGGTTATTTCTTGTTTTATTTAAGCCCCGACTTTGCACTTGTTTGCATGTAGTGTACTATTGTGCACTGCAGCATACAGGTGGTTACCATAGGTGGCTATAGATGCAAACATTTTGCTTGTGGTCCTCCAGAGATTTTTCATGGCCCTGCTCTCCTGTTAGGTGGAACATTAAGCCTATTCTCAGTGGTACCAATAAGTCTCTCACCCACTAGCCATTCGTAAGTGTGACCTCTTTTCCTGACCATATAAATTTACCTAACACTATGGACAAACAATTTCCCACAGTCTGCCAGCCATCTTGGTTAAGATGGGCATCCTAAGGCAGTTTAGCAACTGCCTCCTGGTTACTGACAACCCTCTACTCCTAGTCCACACAAACTCAACATGTGAGAGATGCAACTATATTAAGAACCTTGAATCCGTGTCTTTTACACACCAATCAGTACATATGATAATGAGTGGGTTGTCAGCATGCACACCTCACCTCCTACTCCACCCAAACCCATATCACACATACCTACATATGTGGAGGTCCTCACCAGAAACATATCTAAACACCAGAGGCCTCCCTAATACAAGCACAAGCACACTAGACATAATACTTCCTCCACAGAAAACAATGCTCCTTTCAGTAGGAGTGATGTTCATGCTAACTACCACATCAATAGCAACACCCTAAGTACTCACTCACTGGTGAGAGACCTGGGCACGCAGGTTGACAGCAACCTTACCTTTGATCACCATATCTCCACAGTGGTAAGAAGGGCATTCTATTTTACTCATCTCATAAGTAAGGGCAGTGTCGCCAGAAAAAAAAAAGTTACAACCTCCCTGTACTCTTCCCTTATGTATATGTACCTTTCCATGCACCTGCAGCAATTGGAGAAACCACAAAGGTTCCTCACAAGGAAAATTCAAGGTCTTCAGTATCGGTCTTATGTGGATAATCTGAAATCACTGTCAGTTTATTCTGTTTCATACAGACTACTCAGAGGTGATCTCTGCCTTGCATACAAGGCAGTCTCTGACTCTGCTTTACTGGAAATGCTGCATCTCTATAAAAGACAAATGGTACATGAGTTACTTGCTCTAAAGACCTTAACCTGGTATGTGACATTAATAGAACCTGCTGGAAGGACAGATTTGTCTCCTAGACATTACACACTTTTGGAACAGACTCCCACTTCATGTCAGACAGAACACCTCATTGGCCCTCTTCAAACACATTCTGGACAATTGGATGGATAACCATAATTTCACCCCGGGAGGTACTATCTGTGTCCCTCTTGGACACGTGTATTAGGTGCTGATTGTGGAAATAAGGGTAGAACTTGGCTAGGCTTGCAAGGGCCATAGGCCATTAGCCTAGCAAGTTCCTGTGATCCTATGAATACACTTAGTAATGAGAGAAACGTGCATGCAATGTTTACCATTGAAAATACTGATAGTGTGTAACAAGGTTGGGTGCAAACAGAAATATAAACCAAGAGGCAGTTCCACATCTAACCTTAATTATAAACCGAATGGGGCTGCTCCATGCAACCTTATTGTTAACTGTTGTAATTGTGGAAGCAGTCATGAACCTAAGCAAGAGAAGTGCCTAGCTTTTGGTCAACAATGTCACAAATGTAAAAAGTGGAGTCATTTCAGAAGGCTTTGTATGTCTAAGGTGGCACATAATTTTATTAAAAGAGAACATCTGAAGAAGCAAGTAGATCAGACACAGAGCTGTGAGCAAGCTTTCTATTTTGATGGTGTCTCTGTGATTGATGAAACAGTTAACAAGGTTGATTATCAGTTGTCAGCAAAGAGTGAAATATTTTGTACTGTTCAGATTAATGGGAAACCTGTAGAACTTAAAGTAGACACTGGATCTAAGTGCAATGTTATATCAGCACAAATGTTTGCCAAACTAAGAGCTGGTGAGAAACTTGATTCAACAAACTGTGGAAAAGTAGTTGCTCATGGTGGGGAAGAGATTAAAATTGATGGTGCAGTAGTTCTTTCATGCTATTCTTCTGGAAACAGCTATGACTTGCTGTTTTATTGACTCAAAAGACATGTGCAGTCATTGTTAGTCCTCAAAGACAGTTTGAGAATGGGACTGATTTCATTTCATAGAGAGACACCATATATGTCTGAACAACAACAATAGTTTTATATAGAATATTTTTAGTGAATATGGTGATATTTTCACAGATGAACCTGGCAAACTTCTAGACACATATTCCATGATGTAAACCCAGTTGTCAGACCAGCAAGAAAGGTTCCAGTAGCAATGCAGAGCAAAGTAAAAGCAGAGCTTGACAGAATGATGAATTTAGGTGTTCTAACTTCAGTAAAAGAACAGACTGAATGAGTATCCTCCTTGGTCGTAGCTCATAAGAGAAGCTCAGATGATGTTCGAATATATATTGGTCTGAGGGATTTCAACAAAGTGCTTAAATGTCCTCATCATCCAATGCACACGGTAGAAGAAGGAGCTGCTTGCATGCCAAATGCCACTGTTTTTTCAGTGTTAGATTCAAAAAGTTCATTTTGGCAAATATCCCTGGATCACAAACCTTGTTTATTAACCACTTTCAGTACAGCATTTGGTAGATACTGATTTTTGAAAATGCCATTTGGGACACATTCTGCCAGTGAAGTATTTCAACTTGTGATGGAACAACATTTTTTCAGGATATCCATGTGTTGTAATAGTAGACAACATTATTGTAAGGGCAATGGTAAGATTGAACATGGTAGAAACCTCAAGAAATTTCTAGACCATGCTCGTGAAGTAAATCTTAAACTGAATCCTCAGAAATGTAAATTCAAGCTGAAAGAAGTTACTTATGTGGGTCATTTATTTACCAGTTCTGGCTTTCAACCAGCTAAAAAACCAACAATTCTTGAGATGCCAGTTCCAGAAAATGTCACATCTTTACAATATTTTTTTGGTATGGTCAACTATTTAGGAAAGTTCATCCCGAACCTGAGTGAGCTTTCAGCACTGTTATGTGAGTTGACACGCAAAAAGGTAAACTGGTCCTGGTTAGAACAACACCAAAGAGCATTTGACGTTCTGAAGAAGAAAATTGCCAGTCCACCTACATTTAGATATTATGATGTTCATAAACCTGTAACTCTTAAATATGATGCTTCAAGTTATGGCCATGGTGCAGCATGTCTTCAAGAAGGCATACCAGTAGCCTATGTATCCAGGATTTAACTCAAACAAATATGCAGTATACACAAGTTGAAAACAAGCTTTTGGCAGTAGTGTTCGCATGTTCAAAGTTTAATGATTAAATTTATGGCAAACTTGTTCAAATATAAACTTATCAACAACCTCTAGTGACAGTCCTGAAAAAGTCAATATGTACAGCCCCAGCACACCTGCAATGCATGATGTTAAAATTGCAAAAGTACAATTTCAATATTGTGTACATAAAAGGCAAATTTCTATACCTTGCTAATGCTTTGTTAAGAGCAAGAGCACCTAGACAAACAACAGAGCAGCATGACAATGAGAAAGCAGACTTCAAAGTCTTGGAAGTCATGGAAGTGAGAAATATTTAATCATGTCTTGATGAACTCAGAATTCATACAGCTTCAGACCCAACTCTCCAGAAACTGAAACATGTTATCAGTGAAGGATGGCCAGCACATCAAAGCAGTCTACCACTTGACATACAGAAGTATTTTCCTTACTGAGACAAGCTCATGATGGAAGATGGCATCATCATAAATGCTCCTAAAGTGATAATTCCTACAGAATTACAACAGGAATATATCAACATTTTGCAATGTGGTCACCTTGGAACATATTCAACAACAAGAAGGGTAAGAGGCCCAGTATTTTGGCCTTCTATATCAGATGACATAGAGAAGGTAACTCTAGCATGTTCTATTTGCAACAGCACTAAATCGCACAAACAACAAGAACCACTTCAGCTAAACCAGATTCCTAAACTACCATCGTTGATGGTTGCTACTGATGTTTTCAAATGGAATTATCAACATTATTTAGTGTTAGTAGACTCTTATTCAAATTGGTTTGAAATTGACCTTCTTTCTAACTTAACATCCAGCACTGTCATTACAAAACTGAAGAGACATTTTTCTATTTGTGGTAGTCTGCATACAGTCTTATCTGACAATGGTGCACAGTTTACAAGTCAGTAATTCAAGAATTTTGCTAAGACTTGGGACTTTGTCATGTTACTAGTAGTCCTGGGTATCCACAGTTCAATGGATTAGCTGAGTGTGTATTTCAAAGTGTGAAATGTTTGTTGGAGAAATCCAGGAGAGATGGTACCAGCGTTTTTCTTAACATGCTTAATCTCAGAAACATTCCTTAAGATAATTTGCTTGATTTACCTGCTCAGAGATTCATATCCAGACAGACTAGAGCAACTCTTCCGATCAGTAAACAATTATTGATTCCAAAGGCAAAGAACAACAGTGTGGTCAAGACAACTTTTAAACAATGCCAGTCACAAAAGTTGTACTACAATAAATCTAGCAAACCTCTTAGACCATTAAGAGAAGGAGAGATCATGAAAATGCAGACGTCTAAAGGATATGACAGAGTGGGAATTGTCAAAATATTTGTGAAGAACCAAGATCTTACATCATACAATCTGATGGAATGGATTTCAGAAGGAATTGAAGACACATGCTACTGGTCTCTGAACCAGTGTTGCAGCAGATTGCCTATGCCAGAGACTCTATTTCTCAGAGTGACTCTACACTTGTTCAAATTCCAGAGGACAGTGTATTTTCTTCAAATAATCCTCATGTACTCCCCAAAGCTCCAATTGTGAAAGAATCCCCAGAAACTATCCTTGTTGCTAAACCCAGTCAAAGTTTTTATATGACTAGATTGGGTAGAATTTCCAGACTCATTTTGAGATACAGAGTGACTTGGACTTGAATTAATTTGTTGTTAAATGTTGATGTGACATCTAGCATGTAAAATGTCTTGTTCTCCTATTGCATGTCAAACAAATGAAAGAGGGAAGATGTAGAACATTGTGTGTATTGTACCTTGTCAGCCACTTAGCACGTGCATATAAGTTACTGAGCACATGCAAGATCAGTGCCGTTTTGTATAGTCAGTCAGAATGAATGCAGGCATGAATGTAGATGCACATCTGAATGTGTTTGAAGTAATGAGTCAGTCATTTAGCTTAAGTATATGTTCCAGTTACAGCTCCTGATGTGCTTATGTACAATAAATGACATGAACCCATTACAGTGCCTCAGTGACTCATTTGAGTACAAGAGACATGTGACAGTAGGGGGGCTTTGCCTGTAGTTAAATGAACATGGAGTAGTTCAAGAGTCATACTCTTTGACAAGTCTCAAGGTAGACTTATTCTTAATGAAGATGGATACACTTCTCCTTTGGTTCTTTCATGCTCAGTTTGTGGTCTGAACATATGGAAGGCATTGTAGCCCTGCACAGTCAGAGTGCACTTTATGCCTTTGAACCATGTCTCAGTGACTGCACAGATGTCAGTATCTTCCAAAGTGAGGTGCTTCCAGTGAGTGGAATTTCTTGATTAGACTACTAACACTAAGCAGCAGTACCTTGTGTTTATCTAGAGAGGATTTGGTTATGTTGGGAGGTTGGTTATTTTGACACTGCCTAAACAAGGCACAATGGGGTAGCTAATGCCTTTGCCAAAATCTGAAAGCCTAGAGGAGACAGGTGCAGCCTGACAGATAATGGATTCCCTTGGACTGACACCAGAATCTAAGCCAATTGTTAAAGTCAATCATTTTTTGTTTGTATTGTGGCATCATGCTGTTTAAGGCAAGACTTATACCCGCCTGTGACACATAATCTGAGAGCTCAGAAATGTCTCTCTTCATATAGTCCAGTGAGGTATGGCTCAAGTCGTTCATAGGATCATAGGAACATAGGAAGTTACTAGGCTATTAGCCCAGAGGCTCTTACAAGCCTAGCCAAGAATTTAGCCCATGTTCCAACAAGTCAGTACCCTATGCCACTGTCCAGCAGGGACACAAGTAGAATCCCAGGGGTGTATTTTCTGTTCCCCATCCAGTTATCCAGGTTGTGCTTAAAAAGAGTTAATGAGGTAGTCTGCTTGATGTGGAGAGGGAGTCTGTTCCACAAAAGGGAAAGTCTCTGGGATACAAATCTGTCCTGCCAACAAGTCCTTTTGATGTCACAGACCAGGTTGAGGTCGCACTTGCTGGTTACTTGAGTGGAGCTTGACTTGCGGATATGCAGCAGTCCCATCAGGGTGGGGTCTGAGATTGCTTTGTATGCCAGACAGAGGTCACCTCTGAGGAGTCTGTAGGAGTCTGAGTAGAGGGACAGGGCCCTTAGCCTATCTGTGTAGGGTAGATGTCTGATGAAGCGACAAGAGCAGTCGTGAAAGCGCTAACGTTATCCTATTTTTATTTTTTATTTTTTGCTAATAAATGTGGTGGTTGTGTAAGTTTGGTGCAGCTTTCTTTTTTCACTTAGATGTTTGAGGCCCTGGATACTCCTAGTAAGGAACCTCTGTGGCCTCTCCAGCTGCTGCATGATCTTTGTGAGGTACATGCCGAAATGGGTATTGCACTCAATAATGAGTCTTATAAGTGAAGAATACAGGGATTTTATGACCACTTTGTCCCTGGATGAGATACCCTTAATAATGTGCAGGGCTACAATGCCATTCACCCACACGTGGACTATGATGGAGTCATACCATTACTTGTGGTTGAGTGACTTGAGTGCTTGATGGATCCTGACACCTGACAAGCAGCTAGCCATAACCCGCTTCTTATCCAGCCTGATGAGGGGAACATCTGTGTGTCTCACAATGGAGTCACCTGTAACCAATACATTAGATTGTGTGGTGTTATGCCTTATGGGCCATATTTGTTGAAACACTGATATGTGTGCTGTTATTTGTTGTGGTTGTTTTTTATATTGTTATGTAAGTGGTTTCTATTTGGGAGGCCTCTTATCTTTTGGTAAACCAATAGTGAATACCTCCGCATATATAGGTTTTTGTGTCATGTCCTTATTTAATGTGGGAAGTGTGTGTGTGTGTTTTTTTGTGTGTGTGTGTGTGTGTGTGTGTGTGTGTGTGTGTGTGTGTGTGTGTGTGTGTGTGTGCGTGTGTGTGTGTGTATGTGTGTGTGTGTGTGTGTGTGTGTGTGTGTGTATACTGACAGACTATTTGGCATTCGGTTTGTCCTTATGTGAGAGTCTTGCTTTTAATTTCATAGTGTAACTACATATCTCACATAAAGTATTTGTTTCAGGAGTAGGTGGTTGTCAGTACACGAGACACTACATTGCCTCAGGATGCCCATGTCTATCAGACTGGTGAGAGAGATGATGGGAAACTGCCTGTCCATGATAGCAGGTTCTTACAGTATGTTTTATTAGGGAAGTGAATGGGTTAACTTAACAGGACTGTGCTGGTAGCACCGAGACAACAAGAGGGACCTATACTTTGTGTAGATTAAAGTTGCTCAATAAGACAACAGTGCTCAGTACACAACTGAGTTGCTCTTAAAGCAGCAGAAAAAGCTTGAAAGAGTTTCACTAACAGCTGTTTAGGGAAAAACTGAGCTTCTGTGCTTCTGCATCTATACAGGGCACTGCAGTACCTTGCAAATGTGAGGCATAAATACAAGCAAAGAGATACAAATTTTAAGCTAGCGATGAACCAGCAAAGCACACAATAATCTTTCCACTAGCAGTCTACAACTCAGACACTTTAGATCAGCACACTGCTGCTACAAGGGTGTAGAAAAACACATTCTTAATGTAAAATAGCTGGTTTGGAGCCCCAAGTGTTATTTATTTTTTTTGCTATAAAGTGCAAAACTAACAGCAAATAACTTAAGAAATGGCTAAAGTACATAAACAGTATGTAAGAGAAGTTCAGAAATACTTATTTTTGTCTTGTTAGTAGTGGATTGCTACAGGTGAAAGCAGATTTTCAGCAATCACCAAACAACGTGCAGCTCTGAGTATCTATGCAAAAGTCTTTACAAATGTAAGACTTAAATATGAGCAAAAGGAAACATGTTTTAAGTTAACCACCAATCAGAAAAAAACACAATAAGCCTTCCAGCAGCAATCATTAACTCAGACAGGTTACATTGACACATTTCTGCCACAAGGGTGCAGAACAAAACACCTTCTTAATGTAGAATAGCTGGTTTGGAGTTCAAGTGTAACAAGACCACACAAATTACCTACAACATCACAACTAGCAGATACAATGTAATACAGTGCAATTAACTGCTTAAAACAACAGCAGAAAGTACAGTTTTTTTAAACTGCTAAAGTATAGTCACAGTATATAAGAAAAGTGCAAAAAATACTTAGAGCCCTTTTTGTACACTTCCCAGATCAGATAGACCAGGTAAATGCCTATTGTCACCAGAAGAATAATCCCAGTCTTCCTAATGTAAAAGCATAGTAAAGGAATGTCTGGAATGAAATGCTACCACAATACCTCTCAACCTCTTAATGCAAGAAATATGGACAAAAACTAAAATAATGGGGTGGCAAAGGTCCAAAAATACAAACAGACTTTAAATATTACTTTTATATATTAGAAAGCTGATAGAATAACAGAATTTGCATTAGCATGTATTTTCTAAAGGAAATGAAGTTTGTTTGTGTCTTTCGGCTTTTCCAGGTTAGGGGTCACCACAGCGGAACTCCGGTCCGCTAATGATTGGTAGTGGATTTTTACGTACTGGGTTACCAGCCCTGACGCACAACCTTCAACGAAGGCATGCCCCATTCACATATGCCTCCACACAGAAGACGCTCTAGCTGAGAATCGAACTTGACAACGTCTTGCTATGAGGCGACAATGCTACCGCAGCACTACCACCGCAGTTCTAAAGGAAATGAAGTATGAAACACAAATGTATGTTATTATTTAATGACTTCAATACTCCATGAATTGCCAGAAAGCCATAGATTTTATAAGGAAAAGGCCAAATATTTGAGGCAAAAATCTGGACATTCTGTGAAAATCTGTACAGTTGAGAGGTCTGGCTACCACAAACAAATTTAAAAGATATAAAATGCTACCACAAACAAACATAAAAGTACAAATAGAGCAGTGTACTTTAAACAACTTATAAAAATGTGATAATTCAGTATAAGTACTTTGCT